>NC_056741.1:287282969-287351272 GCF_019279795.1 Protopterus annectens | reverse complement strand
GGCACTCATTTTACACCAGTTAAACCACTGCTCACCTACGGGCAGATGCACTCACCTTGTTAAACTGTAGCTCAGCTATAGGCACATCTGGCATTTTTTATTGTTTTATTATCTCACATTTCTTCAAAATAAATGGCCTATTTCATTACATTTTACATAGAATATAATTTTATATGTGTACATATTTGTCAGGGACTTTTTTTATTGTTTTATTATCTCACATTTCTTCAAAATAAATGGCCTATTTCATTACATTTTACATAGAATATAATTTTCTATGTGTACATATTTGTCAGGGACTTGTTTCGTGCTTATTTTACTAAAAATAAAAATTGATGTTGTGGGGGCTCGAACCATGACTGTCTGCTCTTCAGTCGATGTCTCTACCACTACGCTATTGCTTCTTGGCTTACTTTGCATATTTAGTTCTTATATGCTTTTCCACTGACTGCTAACTGTGGCTAAGCTACGGGCACGCCCGCGCAAACGAGCGCACTCACGGGCAAACATCTTTACAATTTAAAAAAAAATTATAACATGTTCATTTATATATTTTATGTTCATAGTCTGTGGGGGCATGTGTTGTGTTGTGTTTATTCACATTTACATGGACTCTATTGTGGGTGTTTACTTTGAGCACTTTTACTCTTCTGGGGGCATGTCCGCTTGCAGGGTTCGGCCTACGGACACGCCCCCTACTGTCTTCCACGAACCGTGTTAGCCTTAGGTGTGATTCAGCATGCCCTCATGCATATGCATGACATGCTGACATCACACCGTTTAACTGCAGCCTCCGTGTAAGCCTTGTATCTCTTACACGGAGGCTTCGTGAATCCTGCCCAATGTCTTTCCATTTTATGTACATAATTTGGTATTCCACATAGTTTGTCAGTTTGTATTTAATGTTATTTTTTAAATATTGTAACCTTTTCAGTATTACATTTTCATAAACATAGACATCATACAATATCTAAATAAAAAGCATTTAATAATATAATTGCAGCCATTTATAGTCTATGTTTTATAGATGTTAAGTGTTTATATTTTGAATTGAAAATAGCAGTACAATTGTTTAAAAAAATAAATAAATAACAAGTATCCTCATAAAGAAGCTATACATATGTAGATAAAAATCTAATAATAATAAATTAATGTATTAAAAAAAAAAAGAAAAAACAGCCAATCACTGTGCAGAAAAACATGAGTGAAGGAAAAGCATACTAAAAATCATTTGCACTATTATTTTAAAAATATAGCTGAAATACAGCAACAACAAAATGCCAATCAATATAACAATAACAGCAAGTATTTGAAAACGTATCTTAGAAAGGCACTTCCCTATGCAACTCTGTGATTACAGAGTGAAGAGGCAACTTGACATAAGGTGACCTGATACCATTACATCCTGACCAAGCAAAAAACGTCAGAACACCATTGGGGTTGTATAAGTCTAATAAGAAATAGTCCAAACCTTAAACTATGAAATGAATGGCAATATATAGTTTTATGATGGTTAACTGGAAAATAAGGCTTTAGGGTTCATAAAATGAAAGTATAGTTTTGTAAAATCTTGCCATAACAGTAGATGTCCTTCTGTTCACCGTTGCAGTATTGCACACAGAAGGGATCTTCCACCCAGGGCAGCCCGACTCTCGCCCAGTATACCAAAGCCTAATAAACCTATATGCACCATATGTCACACTAATGTTCCAAGCACAGAACATAGGGCATAAAAGGGATATACGGACACAGCTACCCAGAACTAAATTGTCCCAGAAGAGAACAGATTCCATAGGCAGATGAGTCCATGCACAACAGAAAGAAAAACATTCAGAGGAAGAAAAATGGGAAACCCTCAGCCAGAAGGGAATATGAAACAAAAAAGCAGAACAAACAAGAGGAGGTTGGAGGGAGGAAGCGAATGCTGCAACAGTGAAGAGAAGAACATCTACTGCTATGCAAAGATTTTACACAACTGTACTATGTCCTTCATTGTCACTGTTGCAGTATTCTAAACCGACAGGAGAGTAAAGCAGCTCAAGAAGCAGAAAGGGAGGTGGAAGGCTGAGAAGAGCTCTCAACAAACCCATATATAAAATGGTCCTAGCAAAACTTGCTCTGGTTCTAGAAACCATATCCAACCTTAGTAAATGTATGCACTGAAGACCAAGTAGCAGGTTCAAGGATGGGGGTGGTAGGGTGGCCTAATGGTTAAGGTATTTGCCTTACAAACACAAGGTGTAGGATTCAATTCTCACAAGGGATAATTGGCTAGGCTTACAATGGCTCGCAAGGGCAGTTAGCCTAGTACCAACCTATAAACCTATGAACCTATGAATTGGTTTCCAACCCCTTGAAGAAGGCACCAGAATTAGCAACAGCCAAGTTAAATGAGCTCTGACTGAAACAGACACAGATTTGTCATGAAAAGGATAACAAAAGGAAATTATCTTAGATATTCATTAGGAGATAATTTGCTTATAAACAGCCAAACCCAAGCCAAATGTCTTCTGATGAAAGGAAACAAAAAGCTGATCGGACTTATGAATGGCCTTAGGTTCATCCAAATAGAACCTGAGCTTTCTGTGCAAATTCAAGGTATGCAGGACCCTCTCACTAGCAGACTGAGGAGAAGGGAAAATTGAAGGGGAGAGCTCATTTGCTACCTCTGGCATAAAAGAAGGCTTGGTGTGAAGGGACAACCAGTCCCTGTGAAAATAAAAACAAAAAAGGAGGAACGGCTATGAGGACCTGGAGCTCAGAAACCCTCTGAGCAGAAGTAAGAGGCAGAAAATAAAACAGTCATCCAGGTACAATGTTGCAAAGAAGCAGAATCTGCAGGCTCAAAAGGAGCCCAAGTCAATTTTTCCAAATAAAAATTAAGGTCCCAAGAGAAGGAATACGTTTCCTTGGAGGCCGAACATGCAGGAAGCCTATAAGAATTTGTTTTACCTCAAAACAAGAAGCCAAAGGAGGATTCAAGGGCAGATAGGCAGAAATAACTGACAAATGGGCTTTCTCAGAAGAATAGGCCAATCAAGACTGGAGCAACTCACACAAATAAGAGAGGATCAGAGAGATCCTCACTGAAAAAGGGTCCTGGTTACAAGCATGGCACCAGACAGAAAATCTTTTCCATTTGGACATATGATATTTTCTGGTAAAGGTTTACCTTGCCTCCTATAAAACTCTGGGCACATCCTCAGAAAAGAGGTGCTTGAAAGGGATCTAAACCTTATCACCCACAGTGTCAGTTGAAGAGTAGACAAGTGAGGATGGATGCGAGACCCCTTGACCTGTGTGAGGAGATCCAACCGGTGAGGTAACTTGTGGTGATTGCCCTTGACCATATGCATTAAAAGGAGAAAACAGTGCTGTCTTGGCCTAACGGGAGTCACTAACAAGATTTTTGGGGAGTGTAGATGAATTTCTGAAGGACTCTTGGAAGAAGAGGAAGAGGAGGGAAAGGATAAAGAAACATCCCCTTTCAAGGAAAAGAAATGGTGTCCATCCTCCACACCAGATGACATGGCACGCTGGAACAGAAGAGAGAGATCTGTCTGTTCAGAGGAGAAGGCAAAAAGATCTACCTGAGGAATACCCCACAGATGGGCAATATCCAGAAACATGTCTCTGTAAAGCATCCATTCATGAGCCTGAGTCTTGGACCTGCTCAGAAAGTCTTCCACTAGATTGTGCTCTGAAGGAATGTATACTGCTGGAAGAGTTAACTGATAACTGACAGCCACTGCCCAAGCCTGAAGAACCATTCTTCAGAGGAGGTAAGATTTTGTGCCTCCCTGCTTGTTGATATATCCCATCACTGTAGTGTTGTCTGTGTACACCTTCAAGGATCCTGGAACGAACATGGAGTGAAAATCCTGAAGGGCTAGAATCAGACCACTCATCTCTTTGATGTTGATATGGTCTGACTTCTGATGGGGGAGGGCAGAGACCTTGAACTTTCAGGTGACCAAAAGAAACATCACACTCCTTCTCTGAGGCATTGATGAACAGTTCTTGAGAAAGGACTGGAGGTTGAAAGGGCAGGCTGAGGTTGACAGCAAACTGTTGAATCCACCACTTGAATTCCTTCTTTATACAAGGAAGGAGAGTTACACTGAAATCCAGAGGGTGATAATGTTGCAGCCGAACTGAATTGAGGTACCACTGAAGCTTCCACATATACAGTCTGGCAAGAGCAAGCACTGAAACAGAAGAGGCCATGCATTCCAAGGCCCGAAGAAACTCCCGTGGCTGGCATGGTAGTCAGAGGAAGAAGATACTGAAAAAAAGGCTGTGAATGACAAAACATTTGGAGGTGGAAAAGAGGCCAACATTGCCACTATCTGAGGCCTACATCTCAGATACATATGATACTGATAGGAAGTTAGGATAGACATTTGGAAGTTGATAGTGAACCCCAGACTTTGAAGAAGAGAGATGGCACACTCCATATCTTGTAACAGGTGACTAAAAGAAGGCGCTTGAAGCAATAGGTCACCTAGATAAGGAAAAATCTGAATGCCTTGGAGCCTGCAGAAAACAATCACAGTAGCTAGGCATTTTGTAAATACACTTGGGCAGTAGAGAGGCCAAAGGGCAAAGCAGAGAAATGGAAATAAAAGGAAGACACAGAGAAATGTAAAAACTTCCTGAAAAGATGGTGAATAGAGATAGGAAGGCAAGCGACTTTCAAATCCAAAGACACCGTAAAAGTCTGGGGTAGTAAAAAAGGAAAAAGGGTTTGAAGAGTAAGCATCCAAAATTAAGGGACCTCAAGAAATGTGTTGAGCAGGGATAGATCCAGAATATGTCTCCAAGTTCCCTCCTTTCAAGGAACTAGGAATATTCTAAAATAAAAAAATGTCCTACTTGGGAAGGGGGGACAGCTTGAATGGTTCCTTGATTCACCGGGGACTCTAGAACCTCTAGGAAATAAGGAAGTTGGTCTAGATAAGATTGAGGAATCCCTGAAAAAGGAGGAAGAGACTCCCATACTATGAAATAACCCTGATTGATGATAGAAAGAACCCAAGAATCTTCAGTGAGGAGATGCCAATTTGGAAGTCAAAGGGAAAGCTGAACGGAGAAAGGAACCTGGTCTAATAGAAGGGGGGATGAATTGTCAAAGAGTAGCAGACTTATCAGATAAAGGAGGCTTCTTGGCCACAGAAATCTGAAAAGTCTTAGCAGAGGGGCTTACCAACCACCCTTCCTGCCCTTGGTGGCCTAGCCAGGTTGCCTGTGAACAAAAGCAGATCTAGAAGGATAATTCCTCAGAACATAGAGATAATAGAAAACATATATGTTTAAGGCCCTTCAAAGCTTTGCCTTTTTCTTGAATAGACTTAAACAGGTCAGCAGCAACAGTCCCAAAAAGATGTTTATTATCCAAAGCAGCACTGAACAACTTGGCCTTAATGTTCTTTGGCAGAGACTGGATATGAAGCCAAGAATAATGCTTAATGATAAACCCAGCAGCCATGGCCTTGAAAGAGGCATCAACAGCATCATAATGGCACTTAAAAGAGAGGAAATGCACTTCAGAAGCAGAATGTAAAATAGTTAAGGTAGAGGATTTACCTTCAGAATAAGGAAGGTCAGAAATAACCTGACAAGCCTGAGCAATCAAGGCCAGAGCATGCCTGGTCATGTGGGTCTGGTAATTAACAGCCCTAAAGGCCAAAGTAAATGCAGTGTAAACTTTCTTACCAATCCTCTCCAATGTCCTACTATCTTTATCAGAAAGCAAAGGTTTGGAAGAGGGCAAAAGCTTAGAAGGTTTGTCAGAAGAGACTGACACCACAGCAGGATCAGCAGAAGGACATTTAAATAAAAATTGACAATCCTCAGGAAATTAATAGAACCTATCAGGTTTCTTAGGAGCAGGAGGCTGAGAATTAGGGGATATAGAAGCAGCAATGCAAGTGTCTAACAGGGCGGCCAACACAGGAGGAACTGCCAATGGTTTAGGTATATAAACTGAAGCAACTCATAATATCTTCTCTGAATATGAGAGACTTGAGAAGAATGCCACTTAAAGTATTCTATCATCCTAGCAATTGTGTCCCCAAAGGACAATTCATCAAAAAGAGACTCAGAGCCTTCACAGCAGAACCATAAGCCAAAGGTGAAGTGATCTGTGAAGAATAGGACAAAGACCTCCCTTTAGACACTGAATCCTCATCTGAGGAATCTGTTTCCTTAATCCATTTAGAGAGGGTAGAGGTCCAAGGTGGAGCAGATACTGAAACCCCTTGAGGAAGCTTCAGGGCCATCAAGACAGAAAACAAGCCCTGAGTAAACTCTTGCCATTCCCTTTGAGGATCCATAGGATGGACCATTAATTTTTTTTGTCTTTTCTTGGAAGAGACATCAGCAATAATAAATACAGGACGTTCCAACTCTTGTCAAGATTTGATAAGAGAATCCAGAACCTCCTCCCTGACCAGTATCTGCAGAATCCCTCTAGGACCCTCCAAGATAATCAACTGTGGTTCCCCCTCAAAATCTGTAGCAGACACCTGCAAAGTCTCAGTGGATATATGAAAAGTTGGATCCATGCCAGCCTCCAATGGGGTCATGGCAGAGGAATCTGATGTAGACACCAAATGACCTACAGAGCTAATACCTGCTTCTAGAAGGACATCCAGTGTAGGCTGGAAAGCTAAAAAATCCAGCCAGGACTTCTTGGTCTTCCTCTTACCTAGTTGGATTCTCTCATGGTTAAAGGATTCTGCCATTGTACCCTGGGCTAACTGTTTAACCCTTGGTTTTCAAGATAAACAATCAGGGAAGATAAACAGCTTCTGAGTGTCTTAGGCACAAATGCCTTACAGATGCTACAACAGGTATGATCATGGCAAGCACCCAAACAAAGAAGACACTGTTTATGAGGAGCCTTATGGGGAAGCTGCTTTCCAAACTGATATTTTCCCTTCTTGGATGACATGAGCTTTAGGTAGCAAAATAAAATACAAGACCAAGGAAAAAAAACAAACAAAAAAAAAAAACAACCTCAACATGGCACTTATCTGATGACTAGGTATTCAGAACAGAAGCAAGGCATTCAGACCAACTAGCAATAATGGCGTTCAAACTGGCGGCAAAGAAGTTTTGGGTAGCTGTGTATGTATGTCCTTTTTATGCTCGACATTGTATGTAGGAAGCATAAGTGTGACATACAGCACATACAAGATCATTAGGCTTTGGTATACTGGCCAGGCATCAGGCTGCCCTGAACAGGAGATACCTTCTGTTTAGAATACTGCAACAGTGATATAGAAGGACATATATCCAGTACAGTGGGGTACAGAACTCTGATTATGATAAGAGACAGAGATACTCATCACAAAGCTCATTCCTAAAACTAACAACACTAAATGCTTCATTGATTAGACTCCATATATTTCTGCCAGCTATCTTCACTCAGAAATTAGGCGATCTAAACACAATAGCCTTAAATTTTACGATCATAAGATCATAGGAGCTTACTAGGCTATTGGCCCTGAGGCCCTTACAAGCCTAGCCAAGAATTTAGTCCATGTTCTGACAAGTCAGCACTCGATATCCCTGTCCAGCAGGGACACAGGTAGAATCCCAGTGATGTAGTTTCTGTTCCCCATCCAGTTATCCAGGTTGCACTGAAAAAGGGTTAATGAAGTACTCTGCTTGATGTGGAAAGGGAGTGTATTCCATAGAAGGAGGAGTCTCTGGGATACAAATCTGTCCTGCCAACAAGTTCTATTGATGTCACAGACCAAGCTGAGGTCACACATGTGGGTTATTTGAGTGGACCTGACTTGCAGATATACAGCAGTCCTATCGAGGCAGGGTCTGAGAATGCTTTGTATGCCAGACAAAGGACACCTCTGAGGAGTCTGTATGAGACTGAGTAGAGGGACAGGTCTTTTACTCTATCTGTTTAGGGTAGATGTTTGAGGACCTGGATTCTCCTGATGAGGAACCTCTGCGGTCTCTCCAGCTGCTGCATGTGTTTTGTGAGGTAAATGCTGAAAGGGGCATTATACTCAATAATGCGTCTTATAAGGGAAGAATACAGGGATGTTATGACCTCTTTGTCTCTGCATGAAATACTCTTTCTAATGAGGTGGACCATATAGAAAGCTTTCCATACAACAGAGGCAATATGGTGGTCAAAAGTCAGTTTACGGTCAACCCAGGTGCCCAAGTCCCTCACGACTGATTGCATGCTTAGAACCTTGTTATTAATGTGATAATTTGTGGGGGCATCACTCTCCCAAAAGGGGATGATGATACATTTCTTGGCATTCAGTTTGAGGCCCTTGAAGGATGTCCACATCACTAGGAGAATTGATGACAGTACCCAGCTTGCAGTCATCTGTAAGCTTGGTCAGCCACAGCCCACTGGTTTTGACCTGCACCTCAGAATAGTATATCCCAAACAACAGAGGCCCAAAGACTGATCCCTGGGGTACACTGCTCATTCCAGGTCTACTGCTTGAGGAGGCTTCCCCTATTTTGACTAGGTGGGTTCTATCAGTGAGCCAGTTTGCTACCCATCTAGTAACATGGACTGATGCCTAGTTGAGAGAGTTTATCTATTATACCCAAGTGAGGAATTGTATCAAAGGCTTTGGCCAGTTCAAGGTAGGCAGTGTGCGCCATCTTCCCCCTCATCCATGGCTTTGGTGACTGTCTCAAAGCAGTCAACCAGATTTAACAGGCATGACCTCCCCTTGACAAAACCAAACTGTGTAGGATCGAGTGTTTGGAGGTTGCCAATGTCTTTGTTAATGAGATCCATGATAATCCCTTTCATGGCCTTGCAGATCAGGTTAGTTAGGCTGATGGGTCTATAATTTCCTGGATTGGTAGATGCTCCACCTTTGTGCAAAGGGATGACAGTGGCTGTCCTCCACTCAGCTGGGATGAAGCCGGTACTCAGGCTTTGGTTGAACAGGGTGCCTAACGGTGCTGCAAGTTCCTGACAGAGTTCATGTAGGATGCAGCCTGAGATGTTATCAGGTACCATGTAGGCTGTATTTTTTACCTTTGGGAGGGCAGTGATGACTTGCTCCCTAAAGACAAGGGGAGGGGGTCAGGTGCTAGGGATGTCCTGATTTACTGATGGGTGAACAGAGAGTTGAAGTTTTCACTGAACCTGTCTGCCAGCAGGTTAGCTATATCTACGGCATTTGTGTATGTGTTGTCCTTGACCACCAGTTCTGAGCAGATCTGAGTACTTCCTTTGAGATTACGGACATATGTGAAAAAGGCCTTATGATTGTCTTTAGCAAATGTGGACAGTTTGGACTTGAAGTTTGCTTTGGAGGATTTCACTAGTGCATTTATTTGCTTGCTCAGGCTAAGAAGAGATTGCTTCCAATTAGGCATCTGCTCTTTCTTGGTCCTGGACAGCATTTTTTCTGTTTATTATAGAGTTTATTTATTGCAGATGTCCACCAGACAGCTATATAAATGGTCATATAGTACTTTGGTGTAGGCTTGGACATATGTGCTAGTTCCTATGGAGGGGGAGGGGCTGTGAAGCTGTTTATACCTTCACTCAGGAGGTTGTAAACAACTTTGGAGAAGTTTTTTGTTTGACCCTAGCTGGGGGGGGGGGGGGGGGTTGGGGGAGATGGTGACTTTGAAAGTGATCTTAGCAGAGAGGATGACACTGTAGGGATACTGCAGTGGTTACAAATGCTGGTTTAATACCAAGTCCAAGATATTATCACCTCTTGTGGGGGTTGTCAACCTGCTGGTCAAAGGCATTTGCATTGATGAAATCAAGGAATCTCTGGGCATTTGAGTTTTGGCATGAGTAGTTCCTCCAGTCTATGGTTGGATAGTTAAAGTCACCCAGGATCAGGCTAAAAGGTTGAATCTTGATAGATTTGAAGAGGTCCAGATAGGTGGAGTGGGCATCTTGAGTCAAAGTTGGGGGCCTTTAGCTAGTTATGATTTGAATAGGGGTCTTGTCAGTAGTTAACTACACCTGGAGTGTCTCCTATCCATCATACTAATTGACCAGCCTGGAGGTGTGTATGTCTTTAATATATATTGCAACTCCACCTCCTTTTGCTTTGCTGCCCATGGTTTGGGGTCTGCATGTATGATAGGATGAGTAACCTAGTCTGTCTGGGGTGTTCTCCACAGCTTTGAACCAGGTTTCTGTGACTGCACAAATGTCAGCATCTTCCAGGGCTAAGAGTGATTGCAATGAGTGCAGTTTCATGTTTAGACTCTTGGCGTTTATCAGCATGACCTTTAATTTGCGTTTTGATGAAATTTTCATGTTGATAGTTTTGATCTCATAGTATTGCCTAAAAAAAGGAACTATGGGGGAGGCAAGAGCCTTTGCCAGAAGTAGGAAGCCCAAGGAAAACTGATGCAGGCCATTTCTGGCAAAGCATTGTGGTCTGTCAATCGTGTCTTTCCAGGCTGTCCGGTACTGGACCTCCTTGGAATGATGCCAGAAACTAAGCCAATTGTTAAAGTCAATCATTTTCTCTTTGTATTGAGGCATCATTTTGGGTAACAGTAGAATGCTGCTTAAGGATAAGAACATATCTGCCCGGGACACGTATTCAGCGAGCTTGATGATGTCTCTCTTCATATAGTCCTGGGAGATACATCTGAAGTAATTCACACCAACATAGACTGTGACAGAGTCATAACAGTAAATGTTGTTGAGAGACTTGAGTGCATGGGTGATATGGTAGATTCTGGCACCTAACAAACAACTAACCGTGATTTTAGCATGGATTCCATTATATCAAGTACATATAAAGTCTCCAGATAAGTACTGTAGAAACTGGGAATTTGTAGATTTATGTTTATTTTTTTCCCAAATGGGGACAAGGCCATAAGTGCTCAGTCACAGTGACACAATCACACATACAAGTGCTCAAACAGACAGCTCCACAGACACCTGCCTCTCTTTGTCTGTCTGCTTGCCTTTCTGTCTCTCTGTCATACACACATACCCACATTACCACACACACACACACACACACACACACACACACACACACACACACACACACACACACACGCACACACGCACACACGCACACACGCACGTACGCATGCACGCACACACACACACACACACACACACACACAGACTTTTTTCAGATTCTCACACATTCCGACACAAGAAGTTCAAAGTCCATCAACAAAAAAAAAATAACTGCACTAAACTTGTTAATTAAGTTATGGAGTGGATTTTTATTTGAGGAAAAAGTAATCAAAGTGGTAGTAAACAAAATTATTTGCCTTTTCAAAGTTCTTCAAGACAATATGCACAGACTTGAATTTTAGCATTTGGTATTTTAAGGGCTTAATAGCTTTTCTTTCGGAAGCAGAAGTGAATCTGTGCTCTTCCTTCCCATTAAACATTGGTTCTAAATTCTAAACTGCTTCCTATATTTTAATTTGTAACATTTTGTACTGCTCTAATCTCAAAATGATTTTGTTTACTTAATCAATATGTTTAATATTCTATATGTACATTGATGGTGCATTGCAAACAATATTTTCTATAATCCTGTAGAAAAAATATTAAAATGTAAACTTTAAGGTCTCATATTAACAATGGTACTCATCCTTTAATTAAATATATACTGCCTGAACTAATATTTATAACAACATGACAGTGTGTTAATCCAAAACATATCTATAGATAGGTGTGCATTATCAAACATATGCAGATTCTGTAAAATAAAAAAAATACCTTTAATCCAATTGTTTACGATTCCATTGAAAGCTTTATTGTCTTAATATGTTGCTTCATTAACTTATGATGGTGACAGTTGTCTGAGCTCATAATGGAATTGCTTCATTAAAGCCACTATGGGTGGTATGGCAGGGAAATTGCAGAAAATATACCAAGCAGATACCCTGCTGATGCCATTAATTTCTGTGTTTTCTGGTCAAACCCAATACTGATCTGTTACATGCATTTATCAGGCATGTGCTCCTTGATTCAATGGATAAAACTTACAAACTTTTATTCTAATAACTTATAATTTGCATGAAAGCTAACATCCTGCTTAGCTCAATGCAAAACACTTAGCTGATTGAAATTTCCTTTATTAATTTATGTATATTTAGCATTCAGTTGTTGTATGGTTTGCTATATTATATCAAGTATTATTATAGTCACAACAGACAGGCACACACACACACACACACACACACACACACACACACACACACACACACACACACACACACACACACACACACTAATGCATGCATTTTAATCCTATGCAGCTAATAATATCTAAACAATTTCAGATGCATTCTACAGGAAGTCAGAAGCCATGGTGAGCTGAACACTAGGCAGCAAATAAATCGCATTTAATAACTACCATGAAATGTAGTACCCGGCAGTTAGATTAGATTAGCAGCAAACAGCAATGAGCAAAGATACACATAGGCTTCTCCTCCCCCAGGCAATTAACTACAAAGTGAATAGAATGTAGAGTAAATGCAATCAGTGTGACAAAAACCTTTCCTAAATTAACTCGATATGTACTAACTATTTGAGACACAGTAGTACTTTCTCAAAATGATGCAGCTCAGCTAAACGTTTAAAGTAGTCTAATGGCTATACAGTGTAAAAACAAACACCAGGACCCAGAATGTATTTGTAAAACATGTACCTCTATATTTGAATATGACAGGATATTACAGGGAAAATGAATAAGGTTGGTTATTAGGGATGTTTCAGTTAACACTTCAGACAAGACTTTGCAGAAGAATAAAGTCTGTACTACAATGACTGCTATTAGGGGCAGATCTTCTAACCTAAAAGACACAGGATAATAAATAGTCAAACACAAGTAGAAGAGAAAAGATAGCTAATAAAAACAGTAATTCTTGTGCCCTGCCACTGACAAAGCAAGTCTAACCTGTTACATGATAGAAGGCTTGCTTAGAATATGCACAATCTTTTAAAATTAGGAATAAACTTCTGCTTGCATCTTCTCAACAGCCTCATGCTGCTGCTGACCTTGTCATTTCATAGGTTTATAGGTAGGTACTAGGCTATCGGCCCTGGGGCCTATACAAGCCCAGCCAAAAAGGTACCCTGGCTTTTGCCACCCAAGAAAATTATTTTCCTGTGCCACTCTCAAGCAGAGACAAAGAGGTGATCCCCGGAGTGAATTTCCTATTTCCCATCCAATCATCAAGATTTTTCTTGAAGAGTGCTAATGAGGAGCTTTGTTTGATATAGATAGGTAGTTTATTCCAGAGTATGGGAAGTCTCTGGGACAGGAATCTATCCCTCCAGCATGTTCTGTTTATTGTGGTGACAAGGTTTAGGTCCCTAGAGCATGTAGCTCAGAGAGATTGGGATTTCTTTAAGTGGAGCATGTCCAACAGCTCTGAGTTTGACATAGCTTTGTATGTTAGGCAGAGATCACCTCTGAGTAGGCGATATGTGACGGAGTAAAGCTGGAGTTTTTTGAGATGGTCTGCATAGGGCATCTGTTTGAGGCTGGTAATCCTCTTTGTGAGGTATTTCTGCGACCTTTCCAGTTGTTGTAGATGTCTTGTGAGGTACATACCAAAAGGGGTGTTGTACTCTATAATGGGTCTAATGAGTGATGAGTAGAGGGGAACAATGACCTCTTTTTTTCTGGATGAGGAACCTTTTTTGATGAGGTGTGCCACGTAGAAGGATTTCCTGACTACTGTGGCGATGTGATTATCAAAGGAGAGACTACTGTCTACCTGTGTCCCAAGGTTTCTTATCACACTTTTGGTGTTAAGTATACTACCATCTATGTTGTAGTCCATGGGTACAGAGTTTTTACTAAAGGGGATGACAATGCACTTTTTGGCACTGAGTTTGAGGCCATGGCTTTGACACCAGGCATCTGTCTCAGTGAACCCCTTTTGTAGGATGTCCACATCATTAGAAATTTTGATTATGGCTCCTAGTTTGCAGTCATCTGTGAACTTCATTAGCCAAAGACCTTCTGTGGCAGCCTGTACTTCAGAGAAGTAGATACCAAACAGGAGAGGACCCAGGACTGAACCCTGTGGTACTCCACTTGTCACTGGTCTGAAGTTGGATTTGGAGTCTGCTACTTTCACAGTGTGGGTTCTGTCAGTGAGCCAGTTGCCAACCCATCTTATGACATAAGGATTTATACCTAGTTTAGTGAGTTTATCTATAATTCCAGAGTGGGGGATGGTGTCGAAAGCCTTGGCAAGATCTAGATAGGCTGTGTGAACCACCTTACTTTTGTCTACGGCTTTGGTGACTGCTTCAAAGAAGTCTATCAGGTTTAGGAGACATGATCTGCCTTTTACAAACCCAAACTGGGTGGGATCCAGAGTTTGGAGATTACCAGTGTCTTTGTTTATAAGTTCCATGATGATACATTCCATGGCCTTGCAGACCAGGCTCGTCAGGTTAATGGGGCAGTAGTTCCCGTGGTCCATGGTGGCTCCCCCTTGTGGAGTGGGATAACCGTTGCTGTGCGCCATTCAGTAGGCACAAAGCCTGAGGTGAGGCTGTGATTGATCATGGTACTTAGGTGGGGTGCCAGTTCATTCTGTAGTTCATGTAGAACGCAGCCTGGGATGTTGTCTGGTCCCATGGATGCTGTGTTCTTGGCTTTGGAGAGTGTGGTTTTTACCTGTGCAGCCATGATTACAGGAACTTTGCATTCTTCCAGTATAGAGATGGGCTCTTTAGGGGGTGAGAGGGTGGTAAAGTTAGCACCAAACCTATCTGCCAGGATGTTGGCAATATCAGTTGGGTCTGTATATTTAGTGCCATTGTGCTGTAACTCAAAGCAGATCTGAGTGTTGCCATTGAGATTCTTGACATAGCTATAGAACGCTTTGTGGTTGTCTTTAAAATCAGTAGCGATTTTGTTTTCATAACTAGCTTTGGAGGATTTTATCAGGAATCGCAGCTTCTTACTGAGGCTGACCAGGGAGCTCCTCCACTCGTGGGATTTTACTCTCTTTTGCAAGAGTTTCTTCCTTCTGTTGTACAGTTTGATTATGGCAGGGGACCACCACATTGGCTTCCTTTTTTTGGAGGAAAGTGTCTTGGTTCTGTTTGGGATAGCATGATCCATGTAGTTATGTAAGTGCTTATAAAGTGCAATTGTGTAGGATTCAGTAGTCGTAACTGTATTGTCCATCTGCATGGGTCTCATGAAGTTCACCACTTCTGTCTTAAGAAGCATGAAGTTGGCTTTGGAGAAATATTTTACCATGGTTTCCTTAATGGGGGGTGGAGGCAGGATGTGGATATCTAGGGTAATTAGCTTATGGTCTGCTTGGACCAATGAGGCATTGACTTCAGGTGTGGAACACCGGTCCTGGATCTCTTATTTAGCTTCTGAATTTTGCTGCCCATTTTTTGAATGTGTTTTATGTTTGAAGTTGTGTTATATGATCAAAAAATAAATTATCATTTCATAAAAAAAAATCCTGAAATCCTGAAGAACACAGAGGACAGGCTGAATATATAAGCCAAAATAAATGATACATTTCTTGTCTGTTTTTGGCACCATTGACATTCCTACCTTCCTTGTCACAGTTCTTATCCACCTATGTCTGCTGTAGAAAGTGATGAATAAATATTAATAAATTTCTTTCTGATGAAGTGTAGCAACTATGAATTAACTACACCATTCTCTGTCTATTTAAGCAACATGCTTGTTTTTGAGTTATTAGTTATCTCCAAAGAGAGTTAAATACATAGGTTCATAGGTGTGCAGCAGTTAGCGTTGTTGCCTCACAGCAAGAGGTTCTCCCATTCGATTCTCAGCTGGAGCGCCTTCTGTGTGGAGTCTGCATGTCCTTCCCGCAGTTGAGTGACGTTAGAGACATGCAGGTAGGTGCGAGCGTGAAAGGGTGTGCCTTCGTTGAAGGTTGGGTGTTGGTCTGGCAACTTGACACCATAAAAATCCACTGCCAATCATGAGCAGACCGGAGTTCTGCTATGGCGACCCCTAACCGGGAAAATACGAAAGTCAAAGTCATAGGTTCATAGGTGAGTACTAGGCTAATGGCCCTGGAGCCTTTACAAGCCTAGCACATAGGATTAACCTGGCATCATGCCACCCAACCTAAGTTCCCATTGCCTCTGTCAAGTAGAGCCACTGGAGTGATCCCCAGGGTGAATTTTCTATTTCCCATCCACTCATCGAGATTTTTCTTGAAGAGGGCCAATGAGGCACTTCGCTTGACATGTATGGGAAGTCTATTCCATAGCATGGGCAGTCTCTGGGTTATGAACCTGTCCCTCCAGCTTGCTCTATTGATTGTGGTAATGAAGTTGAGGTCTCTGGAGTATGTTGTGCAGATGGATTAGGATTTCTTTAGATGTAGCATTTCTAACAGAGCTGGATCAGACATGCCTTTGTAAGTTAAGCAGAGATCGCTTCTAAGTAGGCGATATGAGACAGAGAATAGTTGGAGTTTTTTGAGTCCGTCCATATAGGACAAGTGTTTAAGGCCTAAGATCCTCTTTGTGAGGTATTTTGCAGCCTCTCCAGTTGTTGTAGGTGCCTAGTGAGGTACATACCAAATGGGCATTGTACTCAATGACTGACCTAATGAGGGAAGAGTAGAGGGAGACAATGAACTCTTTCTTCGGGGATGCAAAACCCTTAGTAATGAGATGTGCCACACAGAAGGACTTTCTGACCACAGTGGCAATGTGGTGGTCAAAGAGAAGTGTTCCCAGATATCTTATGATGCCTTCTGTGTTCAGTGGACCACCATTGATGTGGTAATTCATGGCAACCAGATTTTTCCCAAAGGGGATGATGACACATTTTTTGGCATTGAGCTTAAGGCCATGGTTTTGACACCAGTCATTGGTCTCCATAAGGCCGTTCTGTAGGATATCAACATCACTTGGGGAGTTAATTATGGCTCCCAATTTGCAATTGTCTGCGAACTTTGTCAGCCAGAGTCCCTTCGTGTTGGCCTGGACTTCAGAGAAGTAGATACCAAACAGGAGAGGACCCAGGACTGAACCCTGTGGGACTCCACTCATGACTGGTAGACAGTCTGACTTGCAGTCAGCTACTTTCACACTGTGGGTTCTATCTTTGAGCCAGTTTGCAACCCACCTAGTGGTATAGGGGTTGATGCCTAGCTTAGTGAGTTTTTCTATAATTTCTGAGTGGGGAATGATATCAAAGGCCTTGGCCAGATCAAGGTAGGCTGTATGAACCACATTGCCTTCATCCACAGCTCTGATGACTGACTCAAAGCTGTCAACTAGGTTGAGCAGGCATGATCTTCCCTTCACAAAATCAAACTGTGTGGGATCCAGAGTTTGGAGATTCCCTATATCCTTGTTTATTAGGTCCATGATGATGCATTCCATAGCTTTGCATATAAGACCTGTCAGGCTAATGGGGCGATAGTTCCCAGGGTCTTTAGTCACTCCTCCTTTGTGGAGAGGGATGACTGTAGCAGTGCACCATTTGATAGGGACAAAGTCTGAGGTGAGGCTGTGATTGAACAGGGCACACAGATGAGGTGCCAGTTCACTCTGTAGGTCATGTAGAACACAGCTAGGTATATTGTCAGGTCCCATAGAAGCTGTATTCTTGGCCTTGGACAGTGCTGTTTTAACCTGTGCAGCAGTAATACTGGGTGCCTGGAAATCTACTGATATTGTTATTGGTCGTTTGGTGGGGGAGAGAGGGGTAAAGTTGTCACTGAATCTGTTGGCCACTATATTGGGAATATCTGTTGGCTTGGTATAGGAGGTGCCATTGTGCAACAGCTCCGAGCAAAACTGGGTATTGCCATAGAGATTCTTTACATAACTATAGAAGGCCTTGTGGTTGTCTTTACTATCTGCTACAATTCTGTTTTCATATCTATCTTTAGAGGATTTGCTGTCTTTCTTTCTTTTAGCCTTGCACACATTCCCAGAACATTCCAGGGGAAAACTTGGAGTAGACTGTTATTAAATATACCTATGCCTTCCAATGTGTTTTCCATTAAACCTATATGGTTAATAGCCTTAAGGTCAATTGCTTTATTATCACACATGTTACTTTGCATAAAATGGCTTCAATATGCAAGTTGTTAATTTATATTTATAAATACCTGGTATAACACCTAAAACAAACATACATAGGCAATTGTCTTACTGTCTCTCTACAAACATCTACAGAGATTATTCTAATGCAATATTAAGAGGCAAAAAAACTCAAGAATAATATATTATTAGCAACACATTAAAGCTAGAGAGTTACAATACTTAGTAAGCACTGATGAGAACAAAAGAAAAAAAAACAGAAATTTATGGCAATGTATCCAATCATAGTAACTTGCTATATGTCTGAGAAATCATAGCATTAAATACACATTCAACATTTATATCCATTTCTGAAGTACATAATAATTTGGTTGGGATTATAGACCCAGTCATAATCCTGTTAGGTGAACACTTATTATTAGCTCTTTGTCATTTTTTTCATAGTATCTCAAACCACAAAAAATGATTACTATGGTGTTGCCTTGTCTATAATTTCAGTAATTCTACCATGCTAGGATAATGTAGGTTTTGAAAGTTTCACATAACAAGTATGTTTTATTATCTCCTCATAGTATCTGCTGCTTCCCTTATGACTAACAAAGATTTTGTTATATCCTTATTTTTACTCATTCCACACACTTTATTTCTGAAGTGCTCCTTCTGTTAGCCTCATTTAAACTATTTTCATTAGAAACATGCAATCTGCACTTATAATACAATTGGCGTTCATTTTCCTATCCATACTTTCTCTGTTTGCTTCTTAATAAAACTTATTAGGATGCAACATGACCTCTCATGTTTAATACCCTTAGCAGCCCTTCATTCATTCATAGGATTCATATGACCCGTAGGATTTTCAAGACAATTTTAGTCTAATGGCTGTGCATACTTTGCCATCCAGTCACCCAGGTTTAGTTTGATAGACTCTGTACACTTCATTTTCTGAAGGACTCATTTAAGCTTGTTTTAATTATAATCTTGTAATCTGTACTTTGTATTAATATAATTTGCTTTCTGTTCCATAAAAAAACGTTTCTTTGCTTTCTTCTAAAATAACATGTCCAATGTTGTAATATAATCTCTCATTATTTCAATAATAATTTTGTTTTTTTTTATAAAACTCATATCCTATGCCACCTTCTTCTGCTGCACTCTCTGCTTAGCAAAACTTAATTCCACTGTTCATAATGCCCCCTGAATGCGATTTAGTACTAGAGAAAAACAACTGCTAGTCTTCCTTGTTTATGCTGAGGCCTATAGAGAGTATCTTAGAGCTCCCAGATCCCTTTCCCAAACTCTTTCTTAGGCACTGAACTATTTTCTCTGCTTCAATGTCACCTGGCATAAATGCCGGTAAAATGCTGCTAAGTGTTTGTTCCCTCTGATCTCAGCTTTTATCAACTAATTAAACTCCATCCAAGCATGGTTTTTCTAAAACTGCATTGTAGGTTTAGTGGAGGTCGTCTACAAGCACTTAATTTCTTTTGTCCAAATATTAAACATTTAAATAGTTTATCCTTTGCAGAGATCAAATTAAGAATTGCTACACTGAATAATACTGTGCCACTAGATAACTGAATATATCAACTGCAAAATATCCTGTGTTTTCCTCCAGTATACTAATATTGTTACACAGAGACAAAATGCATATTAAAATATTTTCTTGTCTGCCTATTATCTGTGTATATTACATTATTCAGTCTTTTTTAATTTCTCCTAGTCTTTTGGGTTTCTAATACCATAAAGGTAATGGACCCCATACCTAAGTTAAAGTACGATCAAAATTCATGAAATTAGTATTGTTTCAATCTTTGATGTTAGCTAGAAGTGCTCTTTTCAGCACCCACAGTGTGCCCAGTAATGACTCTTTCTGCAATTTGTATGGGGTTACATTTATTGGTAACATATCTAAATAAGACTGTCGATTCTTTTTTATCAGATCCGTTGCTCCTACTACTATTGGAACTGTCTGGGTATCTTTCTTCCACATTGCTCTTATTTCTGCCTACAAATCCTGATATTTTATGACTTTATGTCACTGTACACAAGACACTGTAGTCACTAGGTGTAGCTGTTTCAATAATCAATGCTACTTTTGTCTTCTTTTCATGGACCACTATATCTGGTTTTCTAGCATCTATCTTTTGAAATGTTCGTAATGGGTGATACCATGTGATGTAAACTTCAACATTTTCTATGATGCTTTGTGACTCATATTTCCAGTGTTTTTGAGCCACTTCAGTACCATAATGTTTGCACAATCCCAAGTGCAACAGTCTCGCCACATTATTATGCCTTTTAGTATACAGACCTTCTGCCATTAGCATGTCAAAACCAGCAACAAGGTGTGTGACTGTTTGCAATTCTGTTTTACAAAACCTACATTTGTCTGTTTCTCCCACATGTTCAACGACTTTGTAAACAAACATGTACGTAGCCAAGTATCTTGGGTTGCCAATATTAACCTTTCATCTTCTGGTTTGAATTCCCCTCTCCTTAACCAGTCCTGCATTCGATCCTGATCACCATGAGGTTCTTCCATGAGTTTTCTACTGCAACTATATTTATGCATTTTCCACATTTCTTGCCTTCTCATCTGATATTTCACCTTATATTCTTTCTTTTGTTTTTTGGCACATTCAGTTGCTGCCTGACTTTTATCTACTTCTGGTTTGATTTCCATTCCCACTTGATGTCAATATGCTTCTGCTAAACTAAGCAGGGAAGTCATTTTAGATTTATTCTCTTCATGTTTCAAAACTACCCCTACTTTTGGGTCTTATGAGGTCAGCAGATATGTGTGCAGTCCCACGATTGCAGATCTATACATGTAATCAATTTCAAGGAGACCCATACCCCCTTCAGAATGGGGAATATATAATCTTGGTATGCACTAATTATTATAAATCATTTGATGAGCATGAAGCATCCTTTTTGTTTTCCTATCTAATTTCTCCAACACCTTTTGGGGTCAGTCAATCATTCCAAAACTGTAAGTTAGGACAGAAAGATGAAATTGATTTGTAGCTTGAATTTTATTCCTAGATGTCAACACTGTTTTGAAAATTTAAGTCTTCTAAAATATTCCTAAGTTTTATTCCCATTTGTTCATGTTTTATTGTTGATCCTTCATTGAATCCCAAATATTTATACACTCCCTCTTGCTCATGTTCTTTTATATCACATTCTTGTCCCGAACTAATGTTTTGTTGGTGTTGTAGCTTTTGTTCTATAAAGGTTTCTTTTGCATGTTTATGAAGACCAAATAACATTCTTATATCATCTGAAAAAGTTTTGACTCTTTGCAGTTGTGCTTTCAGTTCCTTATCTGATGAGCTATACAGTTTCAAATCATCGATAAAGAGAAGATGAGAAGTCTTTATACTTTGTTGTTTTCTAGGAGCCAAACTGTAGCCATGGCTTAATCTGTAAAGTAGACAGCTTAATGGGTTGAGGGCAAAACAGAATAACAGCAGTGACAAGGAGTCATCCTGGAATAGCCCCCTTTGAATTTTTATGGTTATTTGGCATTGAAAAAGGCTAACATTAGCCGAAACCGGTTTGCTTATTCAGCATGGTTTTGACCATTGCTGATACATGGATTTATTGAAGCAATAAATTATTATCCAGAATTCACATCCTACATGCTGGTCCGTTTTGGTTTATTCAGTTTTTGTTGCTGGTTGGACCGGGCACGCTGATCTCACGTGTGTGACATTTTGGGCTTGGTTGCAGTCGCAAGTTAATCTGTAAAGTAGACAGCTTAATGGGTTGAGGGCAAAACAGAATAACAGCAGTGACAAGGAGTCATCCTGGAATAGCCCCCTTTGAATTTTTATCCCTGGAATAATAATTTCTCCTTTATCATGGCTTAATTGCAAAGTGGTTTGCCACTGTTTCATGGCCACTGTAATGTAACTGATCAGTGTAGGGAGTATCTTATACATTTCTAAGCATTCTTTTATCCATGAATATGGGATACTGCTTTTTTTTGTAGTCAGTCCATGCCATACTTAGATTCTTCTCCTTTTTACAGTACTCCACTATGACTTTATTTAACAACAAATGATCCTTTGTTCCATATGACTTTCTTTTATTACCCTTTTGTTTTATTGCTATAATTGAATTTTCTTCTAAATGACTATAAACTCTGTCAGCATCAATTGAAGTATATAATTTATATGTAATTGGAAGGCAAGTTATTTGTCTATAATTGTTAGGATAACTTGCAGGTTCACTCTTAAGTAAGAGCACTGTTTTTCTTGTTGTCAACCAGACTGGTGTCTGTTCAGGATGTGTATATAAATAGTTCTTACTCATGGCTAAATCTTCATGCAGAGATTTAACACTTTTAGCCAGAAGTTAGGTACTGCATCTGGGCCTGGGATTTTCCAATTAGAGGCTTTTCTTAACTTTGTTTCAAACTCTCTGGCTGTTACTTCATGCCATTTTATATCCTGTACTTTGAATTTTTTATTCTTTCTTTTACTTCTATCCATTTAGCATCTTTGTTATGTTCCACAGCATCTTCATAGATACTTCTCCAAAATGTATCTATTTTTTTCATTTTTTAGGTGGTCTTTCAATTCCTTTTGCCTTGTTTCCCAATTGTCTATAAAATGTTTGGCATCATCAATAAATTGCTTGTTTGGTACTTTTCCTTTATATTTATCTGCATATCTTCTACGTTCTTCCACATGTGCTAAGATTTTTAGTTTATTATTGGGCTATTGCATGATAGATCGTCATCTGTTCTAATATTGCACATTGCTGTTATCACATCTATCTTTCTGAGTATTTTTGTTGATTTGTTTCCTCTTCTATACTCTTCTAACAGTGAAACTTCTTGTTCATAGGTTCATAGGGCCCTAGGGCCTATATAAGCTTAGCCAAAAAGGTACCCTGGCTTTTGCAATCCAAGAAAATTATTTTCCTGTGCCCCTGTCAAGCTGAGCCACAGAAGTGATCCCCAGGGTGAATTTCCCATTTCCCATCCAATCATCAAGATTTTTCTTGAAGAGTGATAATGAGGAGCTTTGTTTAATATAGACAGGTAGTTTGTTCCAGAATATGGGAAGTTTCTGGGGCGCTAATCTATCCCTCCAGCATGTTCTATTTATTGTGGTGACAAGGTTTAGGTCCCTAGAGTGTGTAGCTCGGAGGGATTGGGATTTCTTTAAGTGGGAGCATGTCCAACAGCTCTGGGTTTAACATAGCTTTGTATGTTAGGCAAAGATTGCCTCTGAGTAGGCGATATGCGACGGAGTAAAGCTGGAGTTTTTTTAGACGATCTGCGTAGGGCATCTGTTTGAGGCCAGTAAACCTCTTTGTGAGGTATTTCTTTGGCCTTTCCAGTTATTGTCTTGTGGGGTACATACCAAAAGGGGCATTGCACTCTTTAATGGGTCTAATGAGTGATGAGTAGAGGGGAACAATTACCTCTTTTTTCCTGGATGAGAAAACTTTTGTGATGAGGTGTTCCACGTAGAAGGATTTCTTGACTACTGTGACAATGTGATTATCAAAGGAGAGACTACTGTCCACCTGTGTCCCAAGGTCTTTTATCACACTTTATGTTAATTAGACTACCACATATGTGATACCTCATGGGTGCAGAGTTTTTACCAAAGGGGATGACAATGCACTTTTTGGCACTGAGCTTGAGGCCATGGCTTTGACACCAGGCATCTGTCTCAGTGAGCCCATTTTGTAGGATGTCCACATCGTTAGGAGTTTCGATTATGGATCCTAGTTTGCAGTCATCTGTAAACTTCATTAGCCAAAGACCTTCTGTGTTAGCCTGTACTTCAGAAAAGTAGATACCAGACAGGAGAGGACCCAGGACTGAACCCTGTGGTACTCCATTTTTCACTGGTCTGAAGTCGTTTTTGGAGTCTGGTACTTTCACAGTGTGGGTTCTGTCAGTGAACCAGTTGGCAACCCCTCTTGTGACATAGGGATTTATACCTTGTTTAGTGAGTTTATCTATAATTCCAGAGTGGGGGATGGTGTCAAAAGCCTTGGCAAGATCTAGCTAGGCTGTGTGAACCACCTTACCCTCATTTACAGCTTTGGTGATTGCTTCAAAGAAGCCTGTCAGGTTAATTGCTTTATAGTTTTCTCAGTTCGATACTTCCATGATGGTATTTGATTTCTCCCCTTCCTTTCCCCTACTACCCTGTGTTCTTGTGGTAGAACTTTATCTGTTATCAATTTAGCTGCACAATAATATATCCAGTTTACTTCTGTGATATCACATGGATCTCTATGGACAGTCCTAATTACTGTGTTCACTTGTTTTATTAAACTTCTGACCTTTTGGGTTTTATTGACCATCTGCAGTCTATTCCTTTCATTGATCTTAATATATCTATCTATCTCCATTAAATCAAGCAACTATTATCTTAGCTCATTTACTTCTAAACTGAGGACACATTTTTTGTTCTTCCTTTCCTGTGGGCATTCTATAGAACATTCTATAGCATCTTCCTGTGAGACATTCTCTTCAATTTCATCCTGTGTCATCCATTGCTCAGTCAGATGAGATCTCACTGGCCTATCACTCCTCAACATTGACTGTGTCAGAGTTGCCACAGTTTCCTGTTCCTTCCCTTGCTGCTCAGGTTCAAGTAATGTTTATACTTTTTCCCTGTGGAAGGCTCCAAAGTATCTTCATATGGCAACTGCCCAGTTGCTTCTTGTTCCACTGGTTTCTCCTTAATTTGGATGTCTATTACTCTATGCTGCTGTGGTGCTTTCTGAGTTGGGTTTTCCACACTGAATCCTTCACTTTGCAGGTACTCCATAACCTCAGTTTCTGTTTCTTTAACTTCTCCATTACTAATCTCCTTTTCTACATTTCCTCTTTGTCTTCTTATTCTTCAGCAATATGAGGAGACTAATGAACATATAATGGCCACCATGTGAGGTGTATGAAAGTGACTACATAGAAGTTTCCAAGTATACAGTTTCCATTGTATAGTCTCACAAGACCTCCAAAGTTTAGACTCTGTGTGGCATAAAATGGTCTCTCCAAAGTCCCTGTTCCCAGGCCATCCATCAGATCTCTGTTTTTGTACTTGTGAAAAGATGCAAAGCTTGAGTACAATGAGTTAAGGATCTTTTGAGTGAAGTAAATCCCTGTATAAAGTTTGCTAACTCACTATATATCGCAAATTAATAAACCCATTTCCAACCATCTGACACAATTTATTAAGGTATATAACAATTTATACAAATCTTTTATATCTATATGATAATCCATAGATCTTGGAAATAATAATTCCCTCTTTTCCCAGACAATATTAAGTTTTTGCAGAAACCCATTTTTTTGAAAACCAGCTTTCAACTATGGAAATTGTATTTTGCCAAAGAGTTTTCTTAAAGTAATGTCAGAGAGAAGCTGTTTTCTAGTAATGTTCTTCTTGACATATTTATTTCAGTTGAGTGAGTCAGCTTGCACAATCAATTTGCTGGAATGGGAGAGGTTACTCACTACAACTTTGCTATGAATTTGAAACACTCATAACAGATTAGTGACTAATTCAATCTCCATGTATAGTATCTCAAAGCTATGCCTTTGCATAAAATCAGACACAATAAAATAACCCATGCACAACAGAAAAAGTCAGATTGACAAATTCCTCTAATTTCGGAAGACCATAGGTTATGTCCCTCTGATATTAATATTAGCTGCTACCATTAAAGGAACAGACAAGTGCTTCTGTTTGTTCAATGTATTTTCAGTCTGGCATACTCCAGTATTACTAAACATATGCAGTAATTATCAGAAACAGAGCCAAATGACCCTCCCCCAAATTATTTATTTTAATTAAAGATAGACCAGGTAATTATCTATTAGTCAAATATTACATTTTATTTACTTATCCAAATTTGTTATCCAGGATAGAACACTAATCACAAATGACTAATTTTAGTCTCGGCCTGAGAAAGAAAAGATATGAACAATAATACAATTGTACAAGGAATACTGGACGCAACGGGTTTGCAAACAAAGTTTTAAATTATACAGCAATATTTAAACAACTATTTACAAAGAAATTCTGTACATAGCAGAGGAGGTAACACTATATGCACTATTTGATACATATGAGTTGTAGAGATGTTAGAATTAAACTGCCAGAGAGTTATAGTCAAGGGATCTAGTGGTGGATGCGTGTGAAAGCAAAAGTGTGGCTGAGTAAGATTAGGCAGTTAGAAGTACGTTATTTGCATTTTGCTATTGTTGGGAGATGAGATTTTAATTGTAGCTGGAATTTTTGGTAGGAGAATGTTTATTTAAGATGGAGCCGGGACAATTGTTCCAGAGTTTCAAACCTAACGTGGAAAAGCCATAATTAATTTCACAACTGAGTTTTGCTCTACCAACTTAGAGTGAAGGTACGGAGAAGTCCAGATTCTCAAGGTTGTAAGATGGTGGATCTCTTATTAAGCTGGCTCCTAAGGTAGAGAAAGCATGATTATGTAAACATTTGAATAGTAACCATAATAGGAGAATATTAGACATTTGTTTGACTGGTAGCCAATTCTCTTTATGTAGTGCTTTGTAGTTATGTTCTTCTTTTTGAAAAAAAAAGTGATAAATATTTTATTGGTAGTGATTTCAATCAGTGTTAAATTTTTCTTTGAGGCATATGTAGTAATGGAAGGACATATTCTATTTGGGAGAGTAGGAAGCTTTGTCCTATTGCTATGCTAGAAAATTTTGAGAGTTACGGAAATATTTTGTTGGTCCGGAGTCATCTAGTTGATTTTATTTGTTTTTAGTCTAGTTGGAGGATAAAATTAAGGTATTGGTCTAGCCAGAGGCCTAGATATTTGAACGATGTACCATTTTCTGTAGTAGGATTATTGTCATCAGTGATCACTAATGCAAATGTAATTTTGTCTAGTTTTTGTTTGGTTCCAAAAAACATAGATCTTGCTTTGGTTGACTTTGGTTGACTTTAACAGTAGTGTAATTGGATGATTTGAATGAACGCACACACACACACACACACACACACACACACACACACACACACACACACACACACACACACACAGTCATTTATTCAGAGTTTCCTTGTGCCTGGCTTGGACACCTGTGACTGCAACACTTAGATTGCTTCTAAAACCACATGATCCCACAAGGCTGATATAAGTACATTTGTTTGGACTTACTCTAACTGCTTCGGTGATATTTCATACTTCTGTTCCCCATGCTTACATATCAGCAAACCTCTCCAGTTTAAAATCCTCTATAGTAAAGTCTCTCCATAGTCTCCCACTGTTCTTAGCTGTGTGAAGAGCTGCCAGTTTGTGCAGAGGGTGGTACCACCGCAGGTCATCTAATAATTTACCACTAAACATTCTCACTTTGCCCTTTAAGTGGCTCTTCCTTACTCTTTCCCATCTAGAAATTGTATTTCCTTGCCTTACATAGTTCAAGACTAGATTCAGACCTACTGAATCAAGAATGTTTGGTATCACTGTGTTCTTAAATCAGCCATCTTACATTAAGAAGGCCTCTCTGCATCCTTATGGCAGGAAGTGTGTAGCTCAGGACCCATCTGAGTTGGGGATCGCTGGAAGAAGGCGCTGCTTGTGGCTTTCCCATTGGTGTTTGCATTAAAACTGTTTAAATTTGCCTGTATATAAGCCTCATGTTTGCACGGGTTTGTGCTCAGTTTACTGGAGCTGCTAAAGATTTGGAAAATTTAGCCAGAGGTCTGGAGTGCATCTGCACTGAAATCCAAGGCATCCACTGAAAAAAAACTGAAACATAAGTATATTTTAAGCCAGCACTGCACTTTGTTAACTGTATTTAATTGAATTACTGCTTCATTTTTGCTGTTTGTGACTAAGTCCAGCTAGCCCACTTCCTTCCCAAATACCACATTCAGAAAAATCCTTCCACAATGGACAGGCAGTTTCCCATCATTTCTCCTGCCAGCTTGATTGATATGGGTATCTTGAGGCATTGTAACAATTGCTTTATGTATACTTACAACCATTTATGCCTTACAACCATTTATGCCTAAAGCAAACTAACACCCTATGTGAGAGATGCAAAAACACTGTAAAAGTGGAGCCAATTCTCTCACGTAAAAATAAGCAAGGCATCAAATAGGCTGTCAGCACACATGCTTCACCCTTCATGAAAACCTTACCTCTCACACAAAATAAGGTCACGACACATAAACCCACATATGTGGAAGTACTCAATAAAAGCCTTCCAAAAGAACAGACCTCCCAAATGCACACCATCCACACTCACCACTAAGTAAAAAGAAACCATTACACATATCAACACACACACACACACACACACACACACACACACACACACACACACACACACACACACACACACACACACACACACACACACACACACACACAAACACAACTGTTTCTCAGCAAATAAACCCCTAAGGCAAAATACATCAAATTCCTTTGTCATAGGCAACTCCATAGTGAGACACACAGATGTCCCCCGCTCCAGACTGGGCAAGTAAAGGTCACAGACAGCTGTTTATCAAGTGCCAGGCTCTGATAAATCATGCATGGACTCAAGTCAGTCAATAACAAGTACCGTTATGACTCTGTCATTGTCCATGTTGGAGTGAACGGCTTGAGATGTACTGCCCTGGACTATAAGAAGAGACACATGATGGAACTCTTTGATTATGTGTCCCAGAGAGGTATGTTCCTAGTCCTAAGCAGTATCCTACCCTCACCCAGGATGATGCCACAATATAAACAAAAAGTTATTGACTTCAACAATTGGCTCAGCTTCTGGTGTCAGTCCAGGGGGAATCCAGTATCTATCAGCCTTTGAGGATATGGTAGACATCACTGCTTTGCTAGAAATGGTCTGCACCTGTCTCCCCTAGGCTTTGGGATACTGGCAAAGGACCTTGCTTCCCCCATAGTGCCTTTTTTAGGCAATGTCAAAACAATTTTTCTAATGTAACAAAATCTAATTGAGACAAACACAGGGTCATGCTGCTTAGTTTAAACATGACACTGCACTCCCTGGAAGCACTCCTCACCTTAGATGATGCTGACATCTGTGCAGTTACCAAGACATGGTTCAAGGCCACTAAGGCCCCAGCCATGCAAGGCTACAATGCCTTCCACAGATTCAGACCTCAAATGATTGTGAAGGAACCAAAGTTGGAGTTGTATCCTTCTTCATTAAAACCAAATACACTTCAAGGCTGGTCAAACAGCATGATTCTCTCAAACTACTTAATGTACAATTATCTATTGGGAAAGTACCATACCACATCATTGTTAGCTACAGATCCCCCACCATAAACCAGGATAAGCACATCGCCTACCTTGATTTACTAGAATCCCTCGCATACAGCCCAACACCTGGGAGATTTCAGCTATCCTTCCATAGTCTGGGGGACATACATGAGCAGAAAACACGCTCACCAGAGGTTTCTAGACTTTGTTAACACAAATGCTCGGATAGTCTGCACCCCCACTAGGTCCTCTAATGTTCTGAACATAGTACTCACCAACATGGGGGGAGGTCAGTGTACTTCCCCATACGTGATACCCTCCCTGGTTAGGTCAGATCATAAATCAGTCTCGTTTGAAGTAACTACTGGAGCTGACACCCTCACAGGAACAAAATTTATAAAAAACTTTACCAAAGCTAACTACAACCTACTAAGCGATGGTATAAAAAGCTTCCTACCATCCACAATCTTAGACATCAATAATCACTATATCTTCCATAGAGCCAGTAAGGAACTATTGTGGTGACTGAAAACACACACACACACACACACACACACACACACACACACACACACACACACACACACACACACACACACACACCATCATCATCATCATCATATGTGTACAGACTAACTTTGTGTTTGCTAGGACCCACAATAACCCTCTTAACTCCAGGGTTCTGTTATATGATCTTTGCAATGGCTCAATGGTTATTAAGAATTAAAGGCGAACATAGTCCATTCTTGTGGGGTGTGCATGGCTAACATCCCAAATTCTCTTATAAGCATATCTATTTTAACACTGTCAATGGTTTCTCATAGAGGGTCATGAGGATCCTCATGAAATAGGATGGAACCCATACTGTTTTAACACTCCTACTAGAGAACTGTGGTCTAAATTGTGAAAAATCTTTTCAGCATCTAGGCTGAAAAGAATGTAAAGGGACCTCATGCTGGAAATACAGTCCATAAGTAAGAGTGCCTTTCTTACACTATCAGAGATCTGCTTACAGATATAAGTCCACAATGATATTTCTCTGTTAATATTTCCATTACCATTTACAGCCACAAAGTACAGATCTTCATAAAAAAATCTTGTAGTCAGTGCTATGTAGAGATATAGGCCTGTAAGACAATGCACTAAGGCAAGATCTATCTTGTTTTGGGAACCAGAGATGTGGCAGCCCTATGTTCAGGACTGTTTGAATACTTAAAACAAATGTCTGTCATCACAGAGTCCATGTTCCTATAGATTTCACTGGGGACACTATATTTTTTAGGGCTAGGGCTTTGACATCATTCATGGCCTTAATAACTATAATGGTGCCCTCTTCAGGCACTGAGAATGATAAGACATTCATTTTCTCATAATCTGTTAGATGGCAAATGATACAGAAAAGAGGAAGCTTTGCCAAAAACATCATTGGCAAGACTAATGTATAGCTTCTAAGAATGTTCTGGAAAAATCTCAACATTTCTTTTCTCCTCAGACTAAAGCTCCAGTGGTGGGTCAGGATGCAGTTTATATAAAAAGGAGTACTCAATTTATTGAAAGCCTAAAGGTTAGGTTTTGGACAGCTGTGGGGAACAAAGCCTAATTCCAGCTGATCCAACTATATTTCGGTGTTGCAATGAAACATATTTTGGATTTGGATGCTAAGAATTGCAACCATCCTACCATGCTGGGGCAAAGAAATAAGGAAAAAATTATAGCATGGTTAAAAAATAGAAAATATGTAGTGCAAGGAAGTGGAGGCTGGACAGATTATATCTGTAAGCAATATTGAAGATGGGTTAGTTGTTCTCTTCAATAACTGACGTTTTTTTAACACAAATATTGTCACAAGCTACCTTTCAGATGATCATATTTGAAGACAAGGCAATAGTTAAATTATGATCTTTATCTCTTAATAGACTGTGGGATGAGTTTCTTGGGTACTAGATACTTTAGGATAGCAGCATTAAGTCTCCCTGGTTTTGGGGGTTGTAGTTCTGGAGAATCTGTTTATACTTTTTTTTTTATTTATGCAACTTTCTTCCCCTTTAATACAGAGTAAAAGTGAAATGTTTTCCCATTTCCTTGTACTACATATTTTCTATTTTTTAACCATGCTATAATTTTTCCTTATTTCTTTGCCACCCCCCCCCCCATATCTTCTTCTTTAAACATCTCTACTTATTATCATCTAGCCCTGGGGTTCTGAAAAATCCTCACAACTCATGTAAATTGCCTAATGCAGGTAAGCCAATTTAGTCGACAGTAAGAAAATATGATTTAGAGGCAGCTGTGGATGCAATTAAAAAGACCTCATAATCACCTCATTAGCCTATCTCTGAATTGCCCTTCAGACCTGATGGCAGTAGTGTTTTCCTTCCTGGCGGATATGCTACATTGGCAAAGTCACCCACACACACACACACACACACACACACACACACACACACACACACACACACACACACATACACACGCACATCCTCTCACCACTATGTCTTCATTGAACTTACCTGCACAGTGACTTCTTCCATAGGAGTGACTGGATGACTGTATTTTTATACTGCTGTTCACTTTTTCTTCTGCCAGTTACATTTTATGCTGCTAAGGGATTTTCTGAATCACTCATCATCATAAATTAAGAACCACTGGCATTTCCTAGGGAAAGTACATGACTAACATTAGTCACGCCCTTGGATTACCGCATTCACATGCAACTCTACTCACAAGACTGCTATATGTGCTGAGACACCCAGAGGGAAAGTTCAGCAGTGTAGTGGTCTGTGAATCAGAAAGGCTTAACACAAGGAGATACCAATCATGTTATGGCTTCTCACTGGCAACAAGCTTTTCAGAACCCATACCTAAGTATAACATTTTTATATTATTCTGTTTCAGCAATTTTCCTTTTCTTGTATTTCTTCTTTTAAAAAACTTAGTACTCTCCTATCACCTTAACTATGAAGGCCATTTCTCACTATACCCAGTCCTCATAAAATATTCTCGTTTTTAAATAATTCTCCCCAAACGTCTCCATTATTTGCCTTTTCTCTTGTTCCTTTAACATTTCAAAACTTAATATCTTTAGTCACATACCTATCTCGACTTTTTATTTCTTTGTAATCCTGATTCACTTCATGTTGTTTTGTGGTCATAGAACCCTCTTACTACTCCTCAGTTCTTTACTTATTTTTCTTATCATTATTAAAAATGAAATCAATTTTTGTATTTAATTTAATTTCTTATAAGCATCACATCTAGAACTTCTAACTTGCAGACTTGAAATTCTTATTTCCATTTTTTATAACACTCCCTGATTGTTTCCTTGTTTAAGCCACTAATAAAATCTTCCACCTCTATAACTCTGACATAATTAGCAGATAAATTACTAATTTCACAAAAAAGTTTCATTTTTCTTTCTTGTAAAGATGCATGCAAGTGATCTTAAGTGTTTCTTCTCAATCCATAAATCAGAAATGATGCTTCTTTTTTCTATTGCCATTTTATCTTAAACAGTTATGTCTTATTCCTTTCTCAATAATACCCCTACCTTTGAATAGTTGTCTTCCTTTATAGTCTATAGTCTACAATATATATCTCTCCCTAATCTTGTCTCCACATCCTTGCTGTTTTTTTTTTTTTTTTTGGATAGGAAACTTGTATCTTATATATATATATATATATATATATATATATATATATATATAGAGAGAGAGAGAGAATAGCTTCATTTCTTTCATTTAAGCATTCCAAAACTACATATCCACTAACTTTGGTGTTATTACTGTTCATATTTGATGATTAGTGATCAGCAGTATGGTTTCATGCCGGGAAAGAGCACTACAGATGTGATGTTTGCTCTGAGAGTGTTGATGGAGAAGTACAGAGAATGTCAGAAGGAGTTGCATTGTGTTTTTGTAGACTTAGAGATAGCATATGACAGGGTGCCTAGAGAGGACTTGTGGTATTGTGTGAGGATGTCAGGAGTGTCAGAGAAGTATGTAAGAGTGGTGCAGGATATGTACAAGGGTAGTGTGACAGTGGTGAGGTCTGCGGTGGGAGTAACAGATGTGTTTAAGGTGGAGGTGGGGTTACATCAAGCATCAGCTCTGAGCCATTTCTTATTTGCAATGGTGATGGACAGGTTGACAGACAAGATCAGACAGGAGTCCCCGTGGACTATGATGTTTGCAGATGACATTGTGATCTGTAGTGAGAGTAGGGAACAGGTGGAGGAGACCCTGGAGAGATGGAGATATGCTCTAGAGAGAAGAGGAATGAAGGTCAGCAGGACTAAGACAGAATATATGTGTGTGAATGAGAGGGAGGATAGAGGAATGGTGAGGATGCAAGGAGTAGAGGTGGCGAAGGTGGATGAGTTTAAAAACTTGGGGTCAATAATTCAGAGTAACGGTGAGTGCGGAAGAGAGGTGAAGAAGAGAGTACAGGCAAGATGGAGTTGGTGGAGAAGAGTGTCAGGAGTGATTTGTGACAGATGAGTGAAAGGGAAGGTCTACAAGAGGGTAGTGAGACCAGCTATGTTATATGGGTTGGAGACAGTGGCATTGACAAAAAGGCATGAGTTTGAGCTGGATGTGGCAGAGCTAAAGATGTTAAGAATTGCACTGGGTGTGACGAGGGTGGACAGGATTAGGGCTAAGTATATTAGAGGGTCAGCCCAGGTTGGAAGATTTGAAGACAAAGCCAGAGAGGCTAGATTACGTTGGTTTGGACATGTGCTGAGGAGGGATGCTGAGTATATTGGGAAAAAGATGCTAAGGATGAAGCTGCCAGGTAACAGGAAAAGAGGAAGGCCTAAGATGTTTATGGATGTGGTGAGAGAGGACATGCAGGTGGTTGGTGTGACAGTGCAAGATGCAGAGGACAGGAAGAAATGGAAACAGGTGATCTGCTGTGGTGACCCCTAACGGGAACAGCTGAAAGAAGATGATGATGATTTACTGCTAAAATGTTCAGACTTCTCCCTATTTATTCTCATTTTCCTACTATATTTCATTGTTCCTGACTTATTAATGACTTACTTCAACCTCACCCCTTCCCTTGTTTTTCCTTCTTCCTATGCCATCACCAGATACATATTTGAAATTATTTTGTAACCTTTTATTTCTTCTAACTTTATTCTGTTATTTTAGTTTTAACAAAAAATTCTTCTTCTCTTTAGCTTTATTTCCTTTTCTTGCATATTTCCATTGTTTTACTTTTATTTCAACAGTGCTTTTATTTTTCAAATCCATAATGTTCTACCTTCCATTCTAATATTTTATAATGTATTATGTTGCCCCTTCTACACAAAAGTCACATATTTTGTATAACAGAACCAGTAAGTGATCACCTTCATATCTGCCCATCATTTACTGATGATGCTTCCATTGTCTGAACAATAACTTCTTCATCGGTTTTCCCCTCTGCCATCAGCTTGATGATTACTTTTTTTTCATAGTAATACTTCAAAAATGCTTTGATTGGAAATTTAGCAGTGGTAATTCATTCTCTGTCCTTATTAGAGCCTTCTAAAAATCATCCATTGGGTGTCTCTAGCATCTCAACATCAACTGTTTTACTCCTTTCCTTGGAAATTCTGCCATGCTAGTTTCCAGTGTGGGTACATAAAAACACCTCCTTCAGCAGTGGATGAAATCTTTTATTTAACATTCAAAACTAAATAACAACAAAGAGCTAATATCCAACATCAATAAATATAACTTAAGTTATGTTTCAGATAGAAAGTTTCAAATTTTTCTTTTAGCAAATCCTATAATTTCTGAATTCACAATTTCACTATTCCACTTAGCATTGGGCAAAAACATTTCCTCACCTCCATAGCCATATTTTCCAAAGTATAAACATAAAACTATGATTTAGTTTTCCTTCTATTTTGGCCTAGTTTATTCATTCTGTAAGAAAATGGAAGATGTTGAAATTAAACCATGGGCTTATGTAATACAGATCATCCAAATGTTTCCTGCCTTTACCTACTGTGTTATATGTCAAGTAGTTGCTGATAGGTCATCCTTCTTAACTGTCTATATTTTATCATATAAACATTACTATACATTATGGTTTGTAGTCAGCAATGCTGTAACCCAAATGTAAACATTAATCTATTGCAGTGAAACAAAAATTAAAAACATTTATTTTATGCAGAGGAAGATACGATTTGGAAGTGATTTAGATGGCATCTCAGATAGCCCAAGTTTTAAATATGCCACTCTTTGCCCCTTAATGATAATACTTTTGGAGGATCACTTTTGAATTAAAGCTGTAATCAAGTCTGTCATTTCACTTGTCAGATGATATTTTCAGTCAAGGAAAATGCAAATATTTCTATGATAAAGGAAACATATTTCAGCATATTTTTCTTTCTATCGAAATGTGCTTCGCAGTATCTTTGCAAACTCTGAAGCATCACAGATGTCTATAACATGTTTTCCCAAATATTCATAGCTTTCACAAGGGTACTTGGAAATCTTCTGACTGAACCCAACTCCTCCCCCCCAAAAGAGTGAAATGATTTGCTAGATTCATATTGGTTCAGATACTTCTCTTATATTCTTCTAGTGAGCAAACCAGTTACAGCAATGATTAGATCTACTCTTTTGAGGTTGTTTATACTACAGCAGGACACTCCCTCCACATTCTCCAAACACTGGTATCTTTTCAGAGTTGTTTCTGCCTGAAGAAGTATGAATTGTTTGACAAATATACTCACATTTACAGCCATTGTATGTATTTATTTTATTTATTTACACTTTCTTGTTCAGGTTAGGTGCACCAGGCCAATGGTTCTTTTCAGGGGAGATCTAACATACTATTCATACTGACTAGCAGTGGTTTGGACAGGCCATCAGGGAACTTCAACTACTTGCTACGGTAACCATGATGAGTAACACTAATGATTGCAACCACACATCCTGGTCCTAGTGCAGTGGTGGCTGGGAGGACATCTGTGCATCATGGAAACCATAAGTGAGGGTGCAGAGGTGAATGCTGGCTCAGGAGATGGAGTTTTAGTTGATTTTGAGGTTTTATTTCAGCAAAACCTATTTGCAGAGTCAAAAGAAGAAGTTAATGAGTGTGTTGTTGCAACCCTTCAGTTGGTAGGGTTGCAGGATAATATATTACATGAAATGATTAATCAAAATGTACCCGAGAATTACAGTGAAGCATCATTGGGAGAGATAAAGGAACAAAAATAAAGGGAGATAAAGAAGTAGAAGTCACAGAAGGAGATAAAGGAGGGGGAAAAATAATAGTAGGAGACATTAATAAAGCCTTTGATACAATATAATATGAAGTGTTAAGGAAATCAATGGATACCTACAATCTTAGTTAAAAAATGAAATGGGTATGTGTGACTGCTTGTAAAAACAATAGAAGGAGAACAGTGAAGTAGAAATGAATGATGGGATTAGACAAATATGTCCAATGAGTACTGTTTTATTCATTTTAATTAAGAATTTAAGAGTTAATGAAATTAGGAGTAACACGCAGAATCTGTAGTAGAAAAGTGTGCACAAGTTCTAGTAATAATGACTTATACAGAAAATATAGTTGTAACAAAAATTTATTTTGGATGGAAAGGGTAATTCAATATTTAATAGCATTATTAAAAGGAATAGGGATGGACCTTAATAAAGAAAAAAGTCAAGGATTAGGAAGCAGTAATAGTATGTATAAAAGGTATACAATTTACTATAACTGAAATAAAAATTTTACGAATAGAGTTTGGTACTCACAAAATAAAGAAAAGACAATGGGAAAATGTAATAAGAAGTATAAAAGAACTATGTGCATTATGGAAAACATATAACTTGTCATATAAAAAGAAAGCAAATTTGATTAATTTTATTTCAATAGGTAAAATGACATATTTAGTAAGTTTCTTTATGATTCCAAAAATACAAAAAAGGTATTAGTTTAAGATTAATAAACCCAATAGTATTTCAGGCTTCTTTAAATTTATATAAAGCATTAATATGGAGAAAGAATAAAGAGAAATGAGTGGGAAAGATATATCATTGCAAGTATAAAAAAAAAACAAATAGAGCATCGATGATGAAATTCAAAATTATTTACAAAAGATAAGAGTATGGAAGATAAAGACTGATGATGTAAAAAAAGAAAATCTGGGATGAAGATATAATGGATCAGTCATGTTGTATTAATCCATGGGAAAATTTGCAAGAAGTAAAAAGTAAAGGCTATTAAAGAAAGAAACAAATGGTGTACAAATTGGGTAGAATGACTCTAATTTCTTATGCAGGTTAAGTATAAATAAATAAATAAATAAATTGTGTAGCAATCTCATTCAAGACCAGTAATCCACAAAAGAGATGCTGAAGAGTCAAAAAGGCACGGAGCGTACTTCACTTTGTTTAATCCAGAAACAGACTGACAAACACATTAACGCTTTTCATATGTAACACTATCGCGTTTTCGTCCCTATGGTTAGGACTTCATCAGATACACGTATCACAATTCAGTTTGATTTATATACACAATTTATGACCAATTAACCTATCAAACAAACTCTGTTAATTCAAGTAAGTATAAATAAACTTCTCATTAAAAGTGTTATTCCATATAAAAGGAAAAGTAAATGAGTTTGTTTATATTGTGAGGTAGAGGAAACAGGAAAATGTGTTTCTAACATGTGAAAGAGTAAGACAATTATGGAAAACAGGGTGAAGAGAATTTCTTTGGGAATGTAACATAAAAAGATATAAACATGGATATGGTAGCATATGGATATTATAAGAATATTAAAAAAAGCAACAAAAGATTAGATAAAAGAATATTTTATGTTTCATGGGTTATTTAGAATGAAAGACTTAGTGAAATTAAGTTTAATGGGAAATGGGGTTTTCCAGCAATTATAAAAAGAATCAAATGGTGATTGTGGAAAAAAGGATTGTCAGTTCTTCTTCATTGGAAATGTTGGTGATGAATTGTGTAAATATGTAAATATATAATATTAGTGTAAATAAGTTGTAACTAGAATATGACTAAAGGACCCCTACTCTTTATGATAAGTACATTGGGATCTTTTATATATAAAATGAAAAAAGCAATCCAGCACCCGAAAGATGGTAGCAAAAAAAGTTGAATGTAACTAGACCAGTTTCAGCAATGTGCTTTCATCAGTGGTTTTACATTAATTACAATTCTGAGGCTACTATTTCTAGAAAATCCGACAAAGCAGTGATGACATCATTTCCTGTAGACAAGAAATCAATATAGAAACAAAAAATAAATAATATATATAAATAAAGTAATTATGTAATATTAAGCAAATACAAATGAGTATAAACATATATTGATCTGAGAAGATAGATGGAATATTACAGTTTATCATTTAAACCAGGTGGAAAAAGACCACCTAATTTAACAATCCATCTCTTTTCTTTTTTATTTAATAAATAATGCCATACAGTCTTGAAAGATCTATTTCCTGAAATTTTATCAATAACTGTGAAGGTGAAAGTGGCTGTTTTATGCGTCAAATGATGTCTATATAAAGCATTGGTGGGTCTGGCATTTCTGATGTCTCCCAGATGTTCAGACATGCGAACTCTGAATTGTCTAGGAGTTTGTCCAATATAGTACGCTTGACATGAAAATGTAGCCAAATATATAACCCAATTGGTACTGCAATTTGAAAAGCAATTAATATTATACAGTTGACCGGTGATTGTGGAAAAAGGGATTGCCAGTTCTTCTTCATTGGAAATGTTGGTGATGAATTGTGTAAATATGTAAATATATAATATTAGTGTAAATAAGTTGTAACTAGAATATGACTAAAGGACCCCTACTCTTTATGATAAGTACATTGGGATCTTTTATATATAAAATGAAAAAAGCAATCCAGCACCCGAAAGATGGTAGCGAAAAAAGTTGAATGTAACTAGACCAGTTTCAGCAATGTGCTTTCATCAGTGGTTTTACATTAATTACAATTCTGAGGCTACTATTTCTAGAAAATCCAACAAAGCAGTGATGACATCATTTCCTGTAGACAAGAAATCAATATAGAAACAAAAAATAAATAATATATATAAAGTAATTATGTAATATTAAGCAAATACAAATGAGTATAAACATATATTGATCTGAGAAGATAGATGGCATATTACAGTTTATCATTTAAACCAGGTGGAAAAAGACCACCTAATTTAACAATCCATCTCTTTTCTTTTTTATTTAATTAATTATGCCATCCAGTCTTGAAAGATCTATTTCCTGAAATTTTATCAATAACTGTGAAGGGGAAAGTGGCTGTTTTATGCGTCAAATGGTGTCTATATAAAGCATTGGTGGGTCTGGCATTTCTGATGTCTCCCAGATGTACAGACATGCGAACTCTGAATTGTCTAGAGGTTTGTCCAATATAGAACGCTTGACATGAAAATGTAGCCAAATATATAACCCAATCGGTACTGCAATTTGCAAAGCAATTAATATTATACAGTTGACCGTTATTCTTACTGGTGAAATTTTTGGTCTTAAACACGTATTTACAAAAGGAACAGTGACCACAAGGGTAACATCCAACCAGATTTTCCCCAGATAGCGTGGTTTGTTGTAATACAGTGTCCTGAGATATGGTTCTCTTGTAATGAGAAAAGTGAGACCTAAGAGTTTTGCCTCTACTATAAGAGAAAAGACATCTGTCTCCTAACCAGTCATCCAAATACGTATTGGTTTTAAGTATGTTCCAATGCTTATTAATAACATCTATCAATTGATCAGTATTTATACCAAAAGTAGTTACAAGCCTAGGCTTCTCCTGGTTGGAACTAGTGACTTTATGTTTATATGTCAGCAAGTTATTCCTAGATTTGTTTTTAGTCCATTGTAATGCAGAATTAACATCATGTTTATTGTATCCCCTCTGCATGAATCTATTGGAAAGGTCATTCTGACAAATAGCAAGGTCTTGTTGTGATGAACAGATTCTCTTGATTCTCATAAACTGTGATTTAGGAATATTTCTGATAATGTGTTTGGGATGAAGACTTGAAGCATGTAGTAAGCTATTATATTGCGGATATTTTCTATGGACCGTAGTACATAAAGTATTATCAGGTTCTCTGTGTAAATGAACATCCAAAAAATCAATATTATGCGGGTTATGGTTTACAGTAAATTCAACCCCCCCCCCACTTATTGCCATTGAGATATTCAATAAATTCCATAAGGTACTCACTGCCACCTCTCCACACAAGCCAACAATCATCTAGGTAACGTCGCCAGATGTCAATCTCTGGCAGATACAGATTGTGTGATTCATTATAAATGATTTGTTCTTCAACATACCCTATAAACAAGTCAGCATATATTGGTGCAAACGATGCTCCCATGGCTGTACCTTGGATCTGCCAGTAACATTGATTTTGAAAATAAAAAACATTCTTGGTGAGAACATGCTCTGCCGTACAGATTAATAAGGTGTTAAAGCCCGGACTGTAGATGTTAATTCTGTTAAGCCAGTATTCCAATGCCGTCAGACCAGCCCAATGTGGGATACATGTATATAATGATCTAACATCTAAAGTGCACATCAACCAATGTGGTTCCAATTGGGATTCAGAAACTGTTTGTAAAAACTCGGTGGTATCTTGCAATCTGGCCCTGACATGAGATAATAGTGGTTTTAAGTGTTGTGTCAAAAAAACAGACAATGGTTCAGTAAGTGAGCCTATACCTGAAACAATAGGTCTTCTTGGTGGAGTATTATAAGATTTATGAATCTTAGGCAATAAGTAGAGATATTGTTTTGCAGGATCCTGGACTGTTAACTGAATTTTGATCTTGATACTGATAATACCTTCCTCTACTGCTAATTGTAAAAATGTATCAATTTCTTTTTTGAAGTTAGGGATGGGGTCAGTAGGCATGCTCAAATAATGCTGAGTGTTAAAAACTTGTCTAATTCCCTCTGCCCAATAATAACTGGAATCCATGACTACTATGGCGCCACCTTATAATACTCCACCAAGAAGACCTATTGTTTCAGGTATAGACTCACTTACTGAACCATTGTCTGTTTTTTTGACACAACACTTAAAACCTCTATTATCTCATGTCAGGGGCAGATTGCAAGATACCACCGAGTTTTTACAAATAGTTTCTGAATCCCAATTGGAACCACATTGGTTGATGTGCACTTTAGATGTTAAATCATTATATACATGTATCCCACATTGGGCTGGTCTGACAGCATTGGAATACTGGCTTAACAGAATTAACATCTACAGTCCAGGCTTTAACACCTTATTAATCTGATGATTGTTGGCTTGTGTGGAGAGGTGGCAGTGAGTACCTTATGGAATTTATTGAATATCTCAAAGGCAATAAGTGGGGGTTTGAATTTACTGTAAACCATAACCAGCATAATATTGATTTTTTGGATGTTCATTTACACAGAGAACCTGATAATACTTTATGTACTACGGTCCATAGAAAATATCCGCAACATAATAGCTTACTACATGCTTCTAGTCTTCACCCCAAACACATTATCAGAAACATTCCTAAATCACAGTTTATGAGAATCAAGAGAATCTGTTCATCACACCAAGACCTTGCTATTTGTCAGAATGACCTTTCCAATAGATTCATGCAGAGGGGATACAATAAACATGATGTTAATTCTGCATTACAATGGACTAAAAACAAATCTAGGAATAACTTGCTGACATATAAACATAAAGTCACTAGTTCCAACCAGGAGAAGCCTAGGCTTGTAACTACTTTTGGTATAAATACTGATCAATTGATAGATGTTATTAATAAGCATTGGAACATACTTAAAACCAATACGTGTTTGGATGACTGGTTAGGAGACAGATGTCTTTTCTCTTATCGTAGAGGCAAAACTCTTGGGTCTCACTTTTCTCATTACAAGAGAACCATATCTCAGGACACTGTATTACAACAAACCATGCTATCTGGGGAAAAACTGGTTAGATGTTACCCGTGTGGTCACTGTTCCTTTTGTAAATACGTGTTTAAGACCAAAAATTTCACCAGTAAGAATACTGGTCAACTGTATAATATTAATTGCTTTGCAAATTGCAGTACCGATTGGGTTATATATTTGGCTACATGTATGTGTCAAGCGTTCTATATTGGACAAACCTCTAGACAATTCAGAGTTCACATGTCTGAACATCTGGGAGACATCAGAAATGAATAACAAAAGAAGAAATGGCCCCAGATATTACCAAAATAAGCTGTAATCCAATCGAGCAGCCAAATAAGAGCCGAAGTTGATGTAAACTCAGTCAACTGCGGCTCTTATTTGACTGCTCGATTGGATTACAGACATCAGAAATGCCAGACCCATCAATGCCTTATATAGACACCATTTGACGCATAAAACAGCCACTTTGACCTTCACAGTTATTGATAAAATTTCAGGAAATAGATCTTTCAAGACTGGATGGCATAATTTATTAAATAATAAAGAAAAGAGATGGATTGTTAAATTAGGTGGTCTTTTTCCACCTGGTTTAAATGATAAACTGTAATATGCCATCTATCTTCTCAGATCAATATATGTTTATACTTATTTGTATTTGCTTAATATTACATAATTACTTTATTTATATATATTATTTATTTTTTGTTTCTATATTGATTTCTTGTCTACAGGAAATGATGTCATCACTGCTTTGTTGGATTTTCTAGAAATAGTAGCCTCAGAATTGTAATTAATGTAAAACCACTGATGAAAGCACATTGCTGAAACTGGTCTGGTTACATTCAACTTTTTTCGCTACCATCTTTCAGGTGCTGGATTGCTTTTTTCATTTTATATCAAGTTTGTTGAATCCGTGCATCAACCGTACTTGCTAGCCAAGCCTTTCTGATCTTTTATATATACCTGAGCTACCACCAACTCAGGCAGCTGGGGTATCAGTTTAATGTCTCATCAGTATTTTCAATAAAATTGTTATTTGTCTGGGCTGCAGTTTTCATTCTTATTTTGGATATTGATATAGAAATAGAGATAGATATATTGTAGCAATGCACGGTGGCTTCTACCATCAAAAGTACAAGTGAATTAGAAATGCATAAATAAATGTGCAAATAATGTCTACTGCAGTGATATAAAGAGTCATTATAAAAGCAGCAATGTTTCTTTGAATGAAATGTTTTTTTTTAATTATACCTCTTTCTTCAAGAACACAAAGGGGTGGCCAAGATGATGCAGCGGTTAGCATTGTCACCTCACAGGAAGAGGTTCTCTGGTTTGATTTTTAGTTGGGGTGCCTTCTGTGAGTAGCCTGCATGTCCTCCCTGTGGTCACATGGGTTTCCTCTGGGTGCTCTGGTTTCCTCCCACATTCAAAGACATCCAGTAGGTGGATTGGACACTCTAAATTGGCCATAGGAGAGAGTGCGTGCATGAGTGAGTGGTGCAAATGAACTACCATGACAGGGGTAGTCACCCAGTGGTGTAAACCTTGGCTCAAGCTGATTGTCACTGCAGAAGCGACACCCCGACCCCATGTGCAAAATGGGAAAAAGGGTTGAGGGTGGATGGATGGATTCAAGATCACAAAGATACCTGGCTGTATTAGTGAGGGCAAATTTGGATAATTAGCTGTTGAATGTGATATAGTAAGAGGGCTGAAAGAAGAAAAGAAAGAGAGACTTTTCCCTTGGTGACAAGGGACTTATGCCAAAATTAGTACCTCTAGGACAGAGAGGCAACCATAATGAAGGAAAACCTGGAGGAAGAAAGTAAATGTTTTTGCCGGAAGAATCTAGAGACAGTTGTTAACACAGACTGTTACCCAGGAGTATAAGACTGAGATAAAAGTACTGACTATGTATAATTACATGTTTTATTACAATTTAAATTATCCCAGTCCTCTGTACTAAAAATGTAACCTATCATTCAAAATGTTTCACTGGTTTATATGCAGATAAGAATTAAAATGTCTCTCTCAAAAGTGAAAATTTCCTGCCATGAGCAGTCAAACGTTTTTATTTTCTGAAATGTACACACATATAGCATTGCAGTACATGAGGCAGGAAGAATTGTTACTGAACTTACCTCTTGGAAGGTCTAATAACTTTATTGCTTTGTATTGCTTTCAGCAATGTCAGAAAACACTTAAATGCTGCTGCAAGTCTATATATTTACAAGTTTCTTTAGCATTCAAAGTGTTATTCTATTCCTCAGCAGTAGAAACACAGTCTTTCAGGGACAAATAGTTTTCACTGGTTTATGTGCAAATAAGAAACAATGCTGAAGTTTCCCATTCAAATTTTGAAAGAACTGTGAATGCGGTTTGTTCTTCTAGGTGGTTATCATTATAATACTTTGGAAAATAACAAGCATTTAAATTTTACAGGAAAGTTAGTTAAACTTATAGGTTTAATAGAATTGTACAGTGTTGTTTAACAATTTTATTCTCCAAATCTTGCAATAGAAATCTTAGCGTTCGGTTTTGAGCAAGGAGTTAAGGAAACACAAAAGTGAGTAAGACAGTATGTCTAGAGGTGAAGAGAACTTGCCAGAAATGAAGACAGCTTTAGAATCAACTGAGCATATACAAAACATGAACTAATGATTTCATTACATTTGCCATGATTAAATGAAAATCTGAGGTGCTTCTGTTAAACTAAAAGCATTCAATTTAGTTTAAGAACCTTTAAAGATTATTTAAACTATTATTTTGCACAATCTTTTATGTTTCATGTAAGCTGGCATAACACAAGGCTGTGACCAATGCTGCAACAAGCAAAAGCAACACAAGAAATAAGGTCTAAAAATAAAAACACAGACAGCATTAAATAAAAGATAAGATAAAGTCTGTAGACAACTGCATGGTGCTGGTCTTAAGTGTTCAAGGCTTTGCAAGATTGCTGTAATGCATCAATGATTTGTAAGAAGAGAAGTGAAGTAATGAATATGCAGTACATAGATGGTGGTAATTGCACTGACAAATAGGAAATGATGCAACAGAATTAAATGGTGCTGCCATGTTTGGAGAGATTGAGTGTACATCTAAAACAACCGTGGTGCAGATGTACAATCACTTTTTTTAAGCAGCTACATTCTTTATGAAGAGGTAGCCTTAATATGGAATAATGTTTTTTTTTTTAATACAACCAAAGTTAGTAGCAAATAGATGAGTAAAAGCTATAATACCTAGAATAGCAGTACATTTAACCTTACAATGCAGGAAAGTAAGACTAGTTTGTTAATAATGATGGATAGAAAGTGCCAGAGTAGGTTTATTCACCATTTCTAAGGTGGATCCCGTAGGGAAGTACAGTCTCTATAAACAATACTTCTTCCTTTGTTTGACTTGTGTGTCATGCTAACAGCTAGATACAAGCTCTATCCAGCATTGTATTAAAACGAGGCCTTTATATGTACAGCTCAGTTATTTAACACAGTGCCATGAGTCTTTGTGATCTGCTTAGTGCAATGGTCTAGGAATGTGCCTCATTGTCACAGAAACCATTCTCCAGTACTAAATATTTAGTGTTGGGAAAACTCTTTCAAAAGAAGTAGAGGAAAAAAAAACTTTTTAACCAACAGGATCAGAAAATACCTTAGGTTACATGTGAAGAAGTCATGTGCTCCCCAAACCAAGCACACAGACAACACAGTGCCATGAGTCTTTGTGATCTGCTTAGTGCAATGGTCTAGGAATGTGCCTCATTGTCACAGAAACCATTCTCCAGTACTAAATATTTAGTGTTGGGAAAACTCTTTCAAAAGAAGTAGAGGAAAAAAAAACTTTTTAACCAACAGGATCAGAAAATACCTTAGGTTACATGTGAAGAAGTCATGTGCTCCCCAAACCAAGCACACAGACAACACTAAGAGCATGCTCACAAAAGCATATTAACTTTCATGCTAGCTAGTGTAACTACAGAAGCAGATCAATGTATAAAGCCTATCCTATGGTAATCCTCATTAACCAACTGTTTATATTGGTGTTCACCTCTGTTTATTTTCAAGTCATGCTAAACCCATTAGTGATTGTTACTACTGCTCTAATAGCTCCTTCCCTATCCTGCAAAGTGTTCATCAGTTGGAGTTTTCTGGGGTGGGGTCCAGGCTGCAGAAGACTTTGGGCTCACTGTTAATGCCATGCATCTCAACTTGGGGGTTGAACTGCTTTCCAGTCTTACTAACATATAAGAACAGCTTCTGCCTCACCACTGGACTGACTTTTTGGATACACAATTTATTGGTTATCCTACTAGATGGTTATTACATTTTACTGTATGGCAGTTTACCTAGATTCATTGGCACAATCCTCTCATGCCTCTTGTCTCTTTTAGCATTAGTTTCCATATATTCACCCAGGATGGGTACACCTAACCTTCCCTGCCACTCTGTCAGTCTCCTGAGATGTTAATCAATCCCAGGTCACCTGGATCATAGTCAGGGAATTACCCTATACATCACTCGAGTAGCTGTTGTTGTCTTCTTTGATGAAAGCTGTGTCAGCCAGCAATTGGTGGATATGATGTGTCAGCCATTTGCAGGGTTTATTTAGCAGTTTCTTGAGTGTGGAAGAGCTGGCAACCATATGAAAGGTCTTGCCATACTGCTGCTTCCTTGTAGGATATATTCAGGATGCTATCCAAGCATCTAGTCTTGTAACCATCCAGTATATGGATATGGATACGGATATACTGGATTATTCTCATGGGCACTAACTGTGAATCCTAGAGCATTTACAGAAATGAAACAAACAGCAAACTAGGAATTAGAAACCGGCTACCAGTAAAAACAATAAAAAGCACCCAGAAATAAATAAATGAACAATTTATTAGCGCTTTCATTTAGTGCCGTCACCAAACTTCTTCAGATAAACCTCCATGTAAATTACTACTTGGTATATAGTAAAAAATATATGACATCACAGATACAACAACCAATAAAAATTACTAATCAACAGTTTGAAATTTTTAAAACAATATAACATTTACTTCACTATGTTTATAAATATCTATACAGATATATAAATAAATAAATGAATAAATGAATACTATCTGTCATATGCCTTCATTTTTAAAAAAAACTATTAATGAAAATCATTTGATTTAATCCTGGGGGGCTACTAGCATTCAAATAAATTTGCCACCAGGTTTCTTTATTTTCGGGGATCCTTTCTCAACCTAATAGACAACAGAACATTTAAAATTATTATGTGTGGGATGTGTGCAGATGTGCTTAAATAGTGCATTTGTATCCTTATTGTGGGACATGTCATGCATATGCTCATAAATTCTTTGTGATAGCTTGCGCTCTGTCTTGCCAAAATAAAATGATGGACATTTCGTGCAGCAGGCAATAAACACTACCCCTTGTGTGTAACAACTGTATCTGCCATGGATTGAAATAAGCTTATTACCTATTTTTAAGCTAGACCCACTGAATACATATCCACACTGACTGCACATACCACAAGGAAACATTCTACCTTTGTTTTTACCAACTGATTGTCTCTCTAAAATATTTTTGAAATTTGGACCTCTCCTATATACAATGTTGGGACTAATCCCTAACTTGTTGGATAAACCTTCTTTCATAGTGACAATGTTCCAATTCTTTGTTAAAATATCCATCATGATTTTGCCATTATCCTGGAAAGTGGTAACAAAAGGGAAAAATATTTCTCTTTTTCTATCTTGTGACCAAACCAAATTACTATTAGTAATGATATTATTGGGGTTTTGTATATTATTATCTCCACATTCCATACCCAATGTTGCCTTCTGCCTAAATTGATTCAACAATGGAGCATACGCAGCTTGTTCACGCTTGTTTATAACCTCATTACGAATCTGATTGACCATTCTTCTTGGGTATCCTCTGTTGTAAAACATATTAGATATAAAGGTACACGCAGCAATGAAGTCATCATAGTCTGAAACCATACGGGCAGCTCGGGCCATCTGGCCCTTGACTACTCCATGTTTAACATGAGAAGGATGGTTACTAGAATAATGTAAATACATGTTCAGAAATGTTGGTTTTCTGAAGATGTTAGATTTTAAACCTCCATTTTTTAAATCAACATATCCAAATAGTCCACCTTCTCTACACTTACAATGTGGGTGAACTTCAAAAATCTTGTTGTCTGATTAATGTATTGAATAAATTCACCTATTTTTACCATTGGCCCATTCTATGCAATAAACAAATCATCCAGGTATCTTACATACATGCTAATGTATGTATAGTATGGACTCGGGTATAAGTATTCCCTCTCCTACCATGCCATAAATATATTGGTGAATAAGGGGCCACAAGCTGACCCCATGCTACACCTTCCATCTCTCTGAAATAGTGTCCTTCAAAGTATATATAATTGAAGCCCAACATCAAGTCTAATAACTGACAAAATACATTGATTTTGTCTTGATTCAGGCCCATTACTTCATGGAGGTATGTACCAAACCACTCTTTACCTTCTTCGTGAGGGATACAACTAAATAAATCCTGCACATCAATAGTAATGAAAATACCATCAGAAAATGGATGCAATTCATTACATTTAGTCAAACAATGCCAGGAATCATGATAGAGGTTGGGAATTTTACTCATTTCAGGTTTTAGTTGTCTATCCAAGAATTTTGCTATATAACTAGTTTTAGATTTTCCTGAGTCAACAATGGGTCTTAGAGGGGGGTTGATTAGGTTTTTATGTATTTTGAGTACTCAGATACAGTTGTTATACACAAGGGGTAGTGTATATTGCCTGCTGCACAAAATGTCCATCATTTTATGTTGGCAAGACAGAGCGCAAGCTATCACAAAGAATTTATGAGCATATATATGACATTTCCCACAATAAAGATGCAAGTGCACTATTTAAGCACACCTGCACACATCCCACACATAATAATTTTAAATGTTCTGTTGTCTATCAGGTTGAAAAAGATCCCTGATGGGGACCATGGAAATTATTATTAGAAAATAAAGAAACCTGGTGGCAAATTTATTTGAATGCTAGTAGCCCCCCAGGATTAAATCAAATGATTTCCATTAATAGTTTTTTAAAAATGAAGGCATATGACAGATAGCATTCATTTATTCATTTATTTATTTATATATCTGTATAGATATTTATAAACATAGTGAAGTAAATGTTATATTCGTTTAAAAATTTCAAACTGTTGATTAGTAATTTTTATTGGTTGTTGTATCTGTGATGTCATATATTTTTTACTATATATCAAGTAGTAATTTACATGGAGGTTTATCTGAAGAAGTTTGGTGACTGTACTAAATGAAAGCACTAATAAATTGTTCATTTATTTATTTCTGGGTGCCTTTTATTGTTTTTACTGCTAGCCGTTTTCTAATTCCTGGAATCCTAGAGCATGTTATTCTTGCATGGTCCTGAGTGTATTACCGACAATGGTTACAGTTTGTTGGAGAGTCTGGCTGCTAATGAAAGTGCAGACTTTGTAATGGTAGTGATACACACATAAACTGAAATTGAGTTGTTGCCTCTGTGGACCCCATATGCTGATGTGGTAAAATGTTCCCATTATGTCCATTCAAGCATCTAGTGGGAATAAGGGAATAATATTCTGCAGTGTCATTAAATGTCTCAGATATACAAGTTGAAGCTGCTGAGTTCCATTAAGCAAGTAAGCTGTTTTTCTCTTCAGAACCAGAAAGCAGCAAAGGTCAGCCTCTAGCACATTGTCTAATAATGTATCAGAAGAGTTTGGGCCTGCTACAAGAACCCTGCAGAAAAGGGATGGTTTGCCAACAGAAGTCTTTCTGAAAGAGATGGGTGATCTCAAAACATGGCTAAGGTTGACAACCTATAGGAACCAGCAGTCTTTTGTGATGGATCTCCAAGCACAGCAACATGAGAGAAAATGTTTTTAAAGCAAATCTGGATAAGAACAAGAACTGTGATATGGTGACTCCACGTCTGTGACCTATTCAGCACGTGTGAGGGAAAGACTGCAACATTTGAAGACCTCCCCTTGGTGCCCGTTAGGCCCATTCCTCTTTTGGGGGTTGCCAAGTCTAGGAGATGAAAGACTGAAGAATGACAGGAAAGGGATGCTATAGAACTCCCACAAAGATGAGAGCCTGTTTTCTCTATATGAGGCTGTTGATTATTGCTTTGGCTGGTCTAAGTCCACTTCCTCCATGAAAGGATAGTAAGGATTATTTTCAGGAGTTCCTACTCCAGAGGAACAGTAACAACCATGCAGTCCTACACAGGAACCCATTCAAGTATTTAGCTTTAGCTAAGTTATTAGAATAGCCAAAATTCCAGCAGAAGGAACAGTATACAACTATAGAAGCCACAGACAAAGTCTACTGAGATCTGCCTTGATCTTATATTCTGGGAGGCAATAAAACATATCCAGCACCTTCTTTGCATAATAGACTGAATGTGGGAAAGGAAAAATGAATAGTTGTTAGCCCTAAGCTCCACTGTGGAAAAGGAGTTCACTTTCTTGACACACCTGCCCAGAGCTCTATACTCCTTGTCTAATGATATCATGGCAACATGCTATGGTGTCCAGGACCTATTTTAGACAAAAAAGATCACACAGGAATTAGCAATGTGATGCTCAGTGAGTGAGTTGTTGTGCTCATAGACAGGACGTTTGGGGCGCCCAGCATTTTCATATGACATCACAAATTAATTGCTTCAATGGCAGGATGACCCAATGCTCTTCTGTCTCTAGGGTCAGGCTGCTCACCCTGCAAGCCCCAGATGATCAACTAAGTTTAGAATTGCAAATAGATGTCAGAATGTGCATTCAGTGTGGAAACCATGTACATACATTATGCAACCTGATGCCATCAGCCAAGTCTGAGAACAGTTTCAGAGTCAGTATCTTGCTAGCTGAAGGTCAGTTTATCACTTGCAGGATCAGTATGAGCTGGATGCTCAGTAGATTTACCTCAGGGTAGACCTTTTTCTTTGAGTATTTGTTCATGTGGAGATTCTCCTACTTATGCCAGGGGCTGTAAGCGGAAACCTCTTGGCAGTCTCCAAATAAAGGCTCTTGATTGCCACCATTTTCATAAACAAGGCCAAGAAATCTTCCCTCTACTGTAGCCAAACATCCAAGTTGAAAGCTGGGTATGTGTGCAGTTGTTAGCACTATACTCTTCACCAAGTCAGTACAGGTAAAGCCAGTGTGAAGTTTTGCTGGTATTTATAGACCACCTGTGCATATGTTGTGATGATCTGGCAGCAAATGCAAGACTGTAAATTAGTCATAATGTCGAGATCTAAACCTTGTGAGTACCAAAAATAACTAATAACTGTTAGGTCATAAGGTAAGTGCAATGATGTAGTGTGTGCTGTGTCACGGTGTGCACTTGAATGAGTGAAAGAGCATTTCTAAACATTAGATTTTTATGAAAAAAAAGCTACATTCTGATTGGTGAGGAAAAAAATCTCCAAACAAAGGCCCATCTACGTGTGTCCTTTACATCAGATTAAAGAGTCTAATGTAGTATAATTAGGGAGCTTCATTTTCATAGTAGCATGTAGATTTTTCTACCACATGGTATTTGTCCAAATGGAAGCCTAGTACCTTGTCAGATAATGCTAACATGACTGTCTATACTATACAGTGCAGGGAGTGAACTCTTCATCTTTTCAATCCACTTTTTATTTTAGCCTGGCCACTGGATCTACACTTGTAAGTTGGTTTCTCAAAAAATCCTGCCTAGGTTCTTAGGCCTCCTACAGGTTGTGAGCTAGCATTCATACCTGCTGCTACTCTGTGCTTCATTAAGGCTAATATAGTTCTATTGATCTGGTCCCACCACTTTTATAACATGGCTGGTGGAAGATCTTGTCAGAACTAAAATAAAATACACAGAATTTTATAAAAGAGGGTAATCTTAACTGACAGGTGGCCAGATTCAAGGAAACTGTCAACACAGAGTGTTAGGTGCAAGGCAGACAGCATTTTGTTCACTGGACTGACAGAAGTGTAGTTCATGAACAGAATTGCATGCCTGACGATATGCAGTTGGAGAGCCATATAGCAAAATATACAGCATATTGTGCATTACATTAGTATACTACAGATGTTATCAGTTTACCAAGTGCCATTAGGCAAGACAGGCCCATACAGACAAAAACTAGCATGCTGGCCTGGAGCTATGTATATTAACAGCATTATCAATGACCAGGCAATAGCACAGTCTAGTGAACAGACCTGCTACATAATAGCCTATGTTCATAGGTTCATAGGACAACACTATGTTATTGGCCTGGAGACCCGTATAAGCCTAGTCAAGAATTTTTCTCATTTTTCCATAAAGTCAGCACCCATTTTCCCTGTCCAGCAGGGACACAGGTGGGATCCCTGGGGTGTATTTTCTTTTTCTCATCCAGTAGTTCAGGTTCCTCTTAAAGAGGGCCAGTGAGGTACTCTACTTCACATGGAGAGGGAGTCTATTCCACAGATGGGGGAGTCTTTGGGACACAAATCTATCCTGCCAACAAGTTCTAATAATGTCACAGACCAGGTTGAGGCCTTGTGTGTGGGTTGCATGAGTGAAGTTTTACTTACCAATATATTCATAGGTTCATAAGATGATACTAGTCTATTGGCCCAGAGGCCCTTATAAGCCTAACCATGAATTTTGCCCATGTTCCCACAAAGTCAGCACCTGTTTCCCTTGTCCAGCAGAGACACAAGTGGGATCCCAGGATGTATTTTCTGTTCCCCATCCAGTCATCCCGGTTCCTCTTAAAGAGGGCTAGAGAGGTACTCTGCTTGACATGGACAGGGAGTCTATTCCACAGATGTGGGAGTCTATCCTGCAGCAAATTCTATTAATGTCACAGACCAGGTTGAGACCTTGTGTGCGGGTTGCATGAGTGGAGTTTGACTTAAGGATATGCGGAAACTCCTTCAAGGCTGGGTCTGAGATGGCCTTGAATGCCAGACACAGGTCTGAGCAGTCTGTATGAGACTGAGTACAGGGACAGGGCTTTTAGCCTATCAGTATAGGATAGGTGTTTGAGACCCTGTATTTTCCTGGTCAGGAACCACTGTGGCCTCTCCAGCTGCTGCATGTGCTTGATGCATTTCTTGGCATTCAGTCTGAAGTCATGCTTCTGGCACCAGTCATTAGTTTGGGTAAGGCCTTCTTGAAGGATGTTCACATCACTAGGGGAATTTAAGGCAGCGCCCAGCTTGCAGTCATCTGCAAACTTGGTCAGCCGCAGACCACTGGTTTTGGCTTGCACCTCAGAAAAGTATATCCCAAACAGTAGAGGTCCCAAGACCGATCCTTGGAGTACACTGTTCATTACAGGTCTTCTACTAGAGGTGGTTTCCCCCTATTTTGACTGAGTGGGTTCTATCAGTGAACCAGTTAGCTACCCATCTGTAACATAAGGGTTAATGCCTAGCTCGGAGAGTTTATCTATTATGCCTAAGTGGGGAATAGTGTCAAAAGCTTTGGCTAGGTCAAGGTAGGTGGTGTGCACTGTCTTTCCCTCATCCATGGCTTTGGTGACTGTTTCAAAAAAGTCAACCAAGTTTAACAGGCATGGTCACCCTTTGACAAAACCAAATTGTGTGGGGTCAAGTGTTTGGAGGCTGCCAATGTCCTTGTTTATAAGGTCCATGATAATGCCTCCCATGGCCTTGTAGATCAGGCTAGTTAGGCTGATAGGCCTAGAATTGTCTGGGTTGGTGGAAAATCCATCTTTGTGTAGAGGGATGACAGTGGCTGTCCTCTATTCAGCTAGAATGAAGACAGTGCTCAGGCTTTGGTTGAATAGGGTGCCTAATGGAGCTGAGAGCTCATGCCTGGGTTCATGTAGGATACAGCCAGGGATGTTATCGGGTCCCATGGAGACTGTATTTTTTGCCTTTGAGAGGGCATTGAAGACCTGCTCCCTGTTAATGAGGGGAGGGGGTCAGGTGCTGGGGATGTCCTGGTTTACTGATGGGGGGACAGGGAGGTGAAGTTTTCACTAAACCTGTCTGCCAGCAGGTTGGCAATATCTATGGCATTTGTGTATGTGGTGTTACTGACCCACTGTTCAGGGCAGATTTGGGTGTTACCTTTAAGGTTGCAGCTGTATGTGAAGAAGGCCTTGTGATTGTCCTTAGTGGATGTAGCCAATTTGGACTTGAAGTCAATCTTAGAAGATTTCACCAGTGACCTTATTTGCTTGATCAGACTAAGGAAAGATTGCTTCCAACTTGGCACCTGCTCCTTCTTGATCCTGGACAGCAAATTTTTCCTTTTATCATAGAGTTTGTTTATTGTTGCTGTCCACCAGACAGGCTTATTCTTCCTTGAGGAAGATGATTTGGTCCTGTCAGGTATTGCTGATTCCATATAGCTATGTAAGTGCTAATATAGTTTTTGGTATAGGCTTGGACATTAGTGCTAGTTCCATCTGAAGGGACAGTGGTTGTAAAGCTGCTTATACCTGCTCTGAGGAGATTGTAGTCAGCTTTGGAAAAGATTTTTGTTTGACTCTGAGGAGGTAGGTGGTCAGGGGAGATGGTGACTTCAAAAGTGATTGCTTTATGGTCGGATTTTACTAAGGAGGATGACACTGGAGGGGTGCTACAGTGGCTACTCATGTTGGTTAGGACCATGCCCAGGATATTTTCACGTACCATAGGGGTGTTGACCAGCTGATCCAATGCATTTGCACTGACAAAGTCGAGGAATCTCTGGGCATTTATGTTTGGACTAGAACAGGTCTTCAGCTCTATGGTTGAGTAGTTAAAGTCACCCAGGATCAGAGTAGAGGGTTGAATCTTGATGAATTCAAGTAAGTCCAGATAGGTGGAGTGGGCAAGTCATGGTTAGAGGTCTGTAGCTAGCTATGATTTGAATAGGTGTTTTGTCAATAGTTAACTGCACTTGGAGTGCCTCCTGTGTGTCATACCATTTGATCACTCTGAAGGCAGCCACTCCATCAAGACATGCATGTGAGATTGCCCTGTATGCCAGACACAGTTCACCTCTGATCAGTCTGTACAAGACTGAGTAGAGGGACAGGACTTTTAGCCTATCTGTATAAGATAGGTGTTTGAGACCCTGGATTTTTCTGGTCAGGAACCTCTGTGGTCTCTCCAGCTGCTGCATGCACTTGGCAAGGTACATGCCGAAGTGGGCATTGCACTTAATAATGGGTCTGATAAGGGAGGAGTACATGGATGTTATGACCTCCTTGTTCCTGGATGAAATACCCTTACTTATGAGGTGGGCCATGTAGAAAGCCTTCCATACAACTGAGGCAACATGGTGGTCAAAAGTCAGGTTGCTATCAACCTGGGTACCCAAGTTCATTATGACTGATTGCATGCTTAGTACATTGTTATTAATGTGATAATTAGTAGAGACACCATTTTCCACAAAGGGGATAATGAAGTATTTCTTGGCATTCAGTTTGAAGCAATGCTTCTGGCACCAGTCATTAGTTTGGGTAAGGCCATCTTGGAGGATGTTCACATCACTAGGGGAATTTAAGACAGCACCCAGCTTGCAGTCATCTGCAAACTTCATCAACCACAGACCACTGGTTTTGGCTTGCACCTCATGCTTTACCACTGTAAGCTTTAGACAGGGGGCAGTGACAAGAGATGCATGACAAAACATGAACCCTGCAATGTACAGGAAAATACCATCTGTGTGGCATTGAAACATATAAACTGAATGGTATGCAGGTGTGGGTAAGCAGTGCTAATGCCCCATGACCTACATACCCACAAATACATACAGTCACCAATCTATATATTCATATGTCTGTTAAAGTGCTCATGTGTGCATTTGTATAATCACACACATGTTATGTATGGGGGCCATACAGTGTTGTACTATATAGCTCCATGGAGTGTACACATCTGCATATAAAGATATATTACCTAGTAGACAGGAGTGGGCCATACAGTTAAAAAAAAGTATTGCCTGAAGCTTGTTATAAATTTTAATACCAGTTTCATTTGCATCTTGTTAAGGCCTGTTGCTACTGACTTCCTGTCTTTATTAACTCTTTTAGGCTTTGTTAAATGATGCTTAGCTCACACTTGCTTAGTAGGGCAACTGTATTAGCAGTGGCAGCAGGTTAAAGGAAGGCTGCAGCCCACTGTGGTGTTTTTTAGTGTTGTTTTTGTGTTTGCCACAGGTGGCCAGGTTCAAGAAAGCTGCCTACACAGAGTAACTAGCCCTCCAGCTAATAATTGTTAGGTTATATGTTTTGCTTTTGCTTGTTTTTTTTTTTGTGCATGTGTGTGTATCTATACATTAATTTATCTAGTTATTCCATCTATGTATATCTTTTAAACTTTACATTTCTGTGTGTGGGTAGATATTAGTCTTCTGTGTATGCAGCCTTGGTAGACCACATGCAGAAGACATCTGGAATAGTATTGCTTCCCTTGGTCATCTGACTACCTTGGTACATTGACTCACTTTCTCTGAATTCCTACAAATACTGCACCAGATCTGGATCATGGTAAAATAAGGTTCTTGGCAGGGTAATGAACCAGTGCAACCCCCAGCCACTCCAGTGTCCTATTATTTCATTGTCTCTCCCCATTTACCAAAAACCCTGCTCAAACCTGTCAGTGTCCATACTGTTTTTTTTCTTTAATTTTACAATGATTACAGAAATTAGGATTTCATTTAAAACTTATTTCAAATTTTAGAGCACAAACATTGATGGCCATTGGTTAAATAAAGCAGTATCACACTGAAAACAGACTTAGAAAGAGCAGTGGTAAATTTTCTTCCCTTGAAACTCGCATTAATTGAAAATGCATCTGGCAAGTGGTGGATTAAGTGTACTGTAGACCACAGGCAGTTTTGAAACCATGACCCCCACCCCCACATACACACATTTATAAGACAATGCATACATATGTGTTCCTTGATTCACCTTCCTAACTGCTTTAAATTATAATTCTTGTTTAATGCAACAGCATTTGTTAATACAGCAACATTTGTTAGAGTGTTTTAAATTTATAATTTTAAACATGTTTGCAGTAAGCAGTGAAACAAAATGAATAAACCAATAATGATAAAAGTACCAGTTTCAGAACATTTCAACTATTAAAGGCCACTAAAACTGCTGTCAATCGAATCCACCAATATCTGCACTCAACAATTACACCCACTTTATCAGCTGTGTACATATTACATGTCTCACTGTGATAAAATTGGCCACAGTAAAGTATTCCAGTTTGCTTTACACAACTGCACACTAGTCCTGAAAAGACAGATAAATGACTATAACTTGTATCAGTACAGCAGGGTTAGTCATTTTTATCCACAGACCTGCCCAAACCCAACAATTATAGCTACATGGTTGACAGCATCCGTCTCAGATGTCTGTGTAAAAAATAATAATAATGTAGAATGAAGTCACATATTTCAAATTTGTTTCACAGAAACACACAATAGCCTTATTCCAATTTAATTCACACAGGCATGCACACTAGTCTGACAAACCCAGATTAAAGGCAGTTTAAAAATGGCCAGATGATCAGAGCACAATCGTCCACAGAAAACCCTCTACCCCCACCTGCAGTTTGCCACTATGTTGACTTGTGTATGAAGAAATAAATTACATAAACTTTACTGGCAGCATTGAATGAACTACATGGAATGGTATAAAGATAACCACAATCATCATTCCATAAGAACCAGGCATATGTAGCACAGTTTAAATAGAAAAGCATTTATGAGAGCATAAGAAACATTAATCACCTGACAACAAACACTATGTGCAATCTCTGAAGAAGTACAAGTCATCTGAATAATTCCACATTAAAAAGAAGTATTTCTGAGGCATGGGTTGCTGCTGGCAAACAACTTTCCATTTCAGTGCTTCAATATAAATGCAGTGCCTGCTGCCCTTGAAGAATAAAACTGCCTATGTTACATTAAAGCTTGGTGTGTTGGTAATATTGCCTTAACATTTCTTGAGTAAGATCAGCTTTGCATCATGGAATGGCTGACAAACAACAATGGATTCATAGTTGTTTGTCATGCAGTCATGGAAACCATTAAGGAGTCTAGCCCAAATTTCCAATTGGTTAAATGAGTTGGTCAATATCCCACAGTAGATAAATGAAGTTCCCATACCACAGGAAGCAGGTAATTAACAAGATGGAGGATAAGTCCTCTGAGGCAACTGCCAGAATAACAGTTTTTAAAAAAATGCAGAATTTTTTTTACAATCCAATCTTATAAAGATTGCTATCAGGGTAATAAGCAACAACGACTACATAATGGATGCTGAAGATCAAATGGTTCTGATCATCACGCCAAATAATACAGACTATATAACTTGTCAAATGTCAACCCCTCTGCCATTGCTGGGGATTGAAAATAAGGCACTGAAAAATATATTCCTAAAATGCAACATGTTTAGACAATATAACATAATCTATGCCTAATAATGAATTAATTAATTAATTAGTGAAATGAATAAAGCAAAACAATTAAAGACAATATAAATGTCACAATAGATTTTTCTCTTTTGGGAGGGGTGGTCTTACATCCTTTCAGGATACCTACATATTATTTTGACCTGCCTAATATCAAAAATAGCTATTCCATCTAACATTATTTGAAAAACAAGCTTTAAAACAAAGGCTTCAGAAAGGGTCTTTCATACTATAATTTAATTTACTAAGAATGTGGCGATGTAAAATATTTTTTATATCAGTGTAAGAAACCTGGTATGAAACATTAGTATACGAAAACTAGTTTGCACATTTTGATTTTAAAATAAGTTTAAATTTAGGCTTAGTAGATAATTGTAAAGCATTGCATTTTGAGTAGGCAAATCAGTTATTATATCACATTAGAATTCACTTATGAAAATTCTGTAAAGTTGTTATAACAATGTACCACTTGCTCATGAAAGAAAAATTCCAGTCTAATTATTTTGTGCATTTGCATCTCTTTCCAATAAATACAACTCAAGTGCACCTCATTATAAGGTACAGTCCACATTTTTGAGCATTAAAATGCCAATGCTCCTTACCGTTCCAGTCTAATACTGAATCATATTCATTCATTAAAATAACTTTTTATATGTTTAAAGTGACACATTTTAACCATCTTATGAGCTTCCTTGCTGAGATTGCTAGGAAGCGTTCCACATTTTACCAATGTATTCCACACTATGACAGGTAGTGTTGCATATCTTGGAGACGGAATGTTGATAGCTGTCTGTCCCACAAAGTTCTCAATCTCTTATCTCCAGAATAAGTCTTAATAAGTTCTAGAACCAAAAATAAGCAAGGACAAAGGTCGCAAATCAAGGACAGTTTTTAAATCTTTATTTCAATACCGTTGATTTTAAATCGGCAAAGGACAAGTCTGTTCCCTGCTCACTGTTAGCAAATAAGGAAAAGACAAGTTAGTTCCTAGTTCGTCATTGGCAAAACAGTGAAAGGCAAGTCAGTTCTTCTTCTCATACTTAAGAGTTCCTCTCCCATAGCATACCATTACAAAAGCAAAACATTCTCAAATCTGCACAAAAATAAATAAATAAAATAAAAACAAAAACAAATTCCATGATACTGTACAAATGTTTTTGCATTTACTACAAGTACCTGCCCATTCTGCCATGAGATTAAATCTCAAGCCAGTACCTGTAAGGTTTCTCGTTTGCTGTATGTGCCAGCACTAGTCTCATTGGCTTAACAAGTGAAAGTATCTGTTGAGGAAAAGGCTGGAGCTGTTACACACCAAGCAGGAAATCTTAAAGCAGCAGTATTTGTCCGGTGTTTGGACACCAAGCATAGATGGAAAGCAGTAGTGTTTTTTTTTAATGCTGTAGGAAAACTTTTATTTCTTTTCTTATTAAATTAATGTTGTATGGTTGCACCCCCCCCCCCACAGCCAGCAGCAGGCCCTAGGCAGCTGCCTAGCTCCTGTAGTAATGGATCTGGCCCTGTGCTGCACTGCTCATCTGCAAATGTTTTGCATTCCCCCAGCATGTTTTGTGTGCATTATCTTCTATTCTAATCCAAAATCACTTCATCTGTGGATCACTTGTAGGCTTTTTCCAAGTATTTCATGAACACTATCCCATACATTGTTTACCTTGTCTATGTCTTCCATAAATATATTTTTTGTTTTCCACTTAAAAGGAAAACAAACCTGCTTGCTGAGTTTTTGTGTAGTTTGTCTTGAGACAGCAGATGATAAATAAATTACTGGCTGTTTCATTTAAAAAGTAAAGTTGATACGATACCTTTCATTGTCAAAAAGGTTTTACAATACAGCCTACTCAAGCTTTCAGGCTATATTTTCTTTTTCTCTTTTCCCTTTCATATATAAATGTGATTATTAAAACATTTCATTCTTTATGAAGATCCTATGGACAACCTATCTCAAGAGAAAGGACTTAGCCTGAAAGCTCCAGTGACCTGTTACATAAAGCCAATGTTGATCCAGTAAAAAGATACCCATCTTCTCTGTTAGTGAGCAAGTACAACACTATTCATTTTAATTATCATAAAATAGTTCAATAACTCCCAGAGTTTATGTAAAAAGGAGTCTGGCTCAGTCAAGAACATTAACATGCATCAAAGAAGAGTTCCTGTTTATGTATGTCTGCACTGCTTCCACAAATATTTGTTTGACTAACTGACATGTGAGGGGCTTTAGATGGAAGAGGTGGGATGTTACTATAGCAATAACCCACGCCTGGGTGTGGGTAATGCTAAATTTACCCACGGTTGGCGTGGTTTGGTCCCGAGGGGGAAGCCCGAGGGACCAAACAAAGCCAACCGTGGGTAAATTTAGCATTACCCACACCCAGAAGTGGGTTATTGCTATTATACCATGACATTATTTAAGAAAAGAAACTGTTACTTTTCTTAAATAATGGCATAGTATAATGCCTGTTTACTGCCCTTCCGCAGATGTCTGGCATCCGGCAGTTCTGATGTACTGCGCGCCTGCGCGGTACATCAGAGTTGTAAGCAACGGAGAATGCAACATCTCCGTTGCTTTTTATGTCTCGCTATGTTAAATGAGTTTAACATAGCGAGACAGTTTTAAAATAAGCAACGGATCTCCCTTGCTTATTTTATAACTGTCTCGCTATGTTAAACTCATTTAACATAGCGAGACACTAAAAAAAAGCAACGGAGATCTTGCTTTCTCCGTTGCTTTTTTTAAAACACTGTCTCGCTATGTTAAATGGGTTTAACATAGCGAGACAGCTTTAAAATAAGCAACGGAGATCTCCGTTGCTTATTTTAAAGTTGTCTCGCTATGTTAAACCCTTTTAACATAGCGAGACAGAGTTTTAAAAAAACGAGTTATACTAATGGAAAAAAGTCCGGGCAACCGGACCTTTTTCAATTAGTATATCTCGATTTACAACGGGCATGCTGGCCAATCAGCGTGCACGTTTTGGGGGGGTCATGGTATAATATGCAGTCTTGCCTGATGCCCCTACCTTGTCCTAGGCCATCTGAAATCTTAGGGTCTCCAGTTTGAAAGTCTAGTAGTCTTTTGTAGTTTCTGTTGCAGTAGATTAAATGATCATTTCTGATTTTTGTCTTGCATTTTTTTGCTTTATGTTTTTCTTCATGGATCAGTAGTGTAGCTGACATAGATAAGTTGCTATTCAAACTCACATCTATTAAAGTTGAACTGGTGTGAGGCTGAGCTCCTGCAGTGATTTATTCCTGTATTCCAAAACTGCAATATAATAATTCTCATAGCATTTGCTACAGCTCTTCCTTATGAAACTCTTCACTTTTTGAATAGTTATGCTCTCTTGCTTATTAGATTAATGATAGTGTGGACTGGACATTTTAGGCATAACTTCTCATTCATGTACAAATCTTTTGAATTTCTACCTTGTGCATTGCAGACCACTGCTAGCTGTGACATGTATTCTTGGTCTCAGGTATATGGACATTAACATCCTAATCATAGATGCACTTGTGTGTGTCAGACTGATTATTTATGCAGTTTTGAATAACAATGTATACATATAAGCTACACAGCTACTCAGAATTGGGTCAGATCTTTGTCCACATGATTGCACATGTGATCTGGAGCCGAGTATGCTAGCATTTTTTTCTCCTCGGATTGCTATTCTTGTATCCACTATAGATGGGATGATAACCTTGTACTACTATCAGAACTGACATACCTATCAAAGACATGGGCTTTCATAATCACTGGCACAGTCTGCATTCCCATACAAGAGTGTACACTGTGTATGAACCATTAGCTCTGCAAATGAGAGATTTGTAATGGTGAATACAACTCCTTCCATACTGATACAATATGGAACCAACAGGGATTGCAGACAACGGTCTGCACATTGACATACTCCTGTACTTTCCTAAAGTAACTGCTCTTCATGGAGGCACACACACACACACACACACACACACACACACACACACACACACACACACACACACACGCAAACAGCCATATACATACACATGTGCACCCCCATACACACATATCATCTGAAATGGGCACTGCCTCTGAGCTGCTTCTACTCATATATATATAATAAGATATAAGTGGTTGATTAAGGTGCCACTATGACTCTATAACCAGCCTGATATAGCTTCAACACTTAGTATTAACCAGTAGATGTACAGATTAATGATCTAGGAAAAACGAGCTGCTACTAAAAGCATTATAGAAATGGTTGTCGTACTCCATGGATTTTGGGATGATATGATATGCAATAAGTGCATAGTGACATGGGGTATAGAGACAGGGAGTAGACATGGCTGTAAAGTTCACTGCTGGAAAATTTTGCCTTCATACATGCCTCCAAGTGACACAGTTGCAATCACCATCTGCTCTTCCTCCAGGGGACACGCCTTTCATTACCATAGGAGGGTCCTGATGAAGGAGGTCAATCATAGACAGTTCCAAATCAGAATAAACAAAATGTTGATGAGATGAAATCACTGTCACTAGTGGGTGTACACTCTAGCACTCTCAGTCATAGGCAATAGCACTCTACTGACACATCACTTGGGTTTCCTCATAAGGCTCCATACACATTCTCATAGTCCCTGCCTATAGATAACAGAGTGAATATTTATGGTCCCATGGTTTTACCCCTTCCCTGCAATGGGCCACACCAATCCCTGACAGTGCAAGCCAACATGTGAACCAATATCAACAGACTACTGTAACAGCTTGACCCTAGGAATGGAGGATGTGATCTCTAACTCTCCACAACCTTCCAGAGTATGTGATTACCACACTGACCTACAATAACCACATCCCACCTCATAGGTTTGCAGTCACTTCTCATTGTCCATCAGTAATCTGCTGTCACTGACAGATCTAATTATATCTATGTTGATAATTAATGAAGAATAACACTTTAATCAAGGCCTTGTTGCCAAATGGGGACCTATCAACAGTGATTCTTGCACTGTCTCTCTCCTTGCTGGATATTGTCATCACCTTTATCTAGTACATCCTTGTGGTGATCTCAAGCACCTCCATCTTCCATAGAACTCTGCAACCAGGCTATACACCAGTATATTTTATCAAGTTCACATTAATCCCATGTTTCAGAAATGTTAGATGTTTCTGGTGGGTTCACAAATAATGTGGAAAGTTTTAGTACTAGGTTATTTATCCGTAGATGATGTGAGTCCCACCTCTCTGAGACCACTGGACATCTTAATCTCGCTGATCAATTTCCAGTGAGCCATTAGTTCTGATTCTTAGCAGACTGGCTGGAGTCATTACATATTCATGTTTTTTGTGTATTATGCCCTGCTCGAAGGGAATTTACTGCTCTGGCAGCATTGTGGGAGCCCCACTAACATCAACTTTAAAAGTTCTATAAAGATCCATTTTTATTAATTTTTTTAACTTTAATTGTTATCATAGCACTTGATTTTACTGTATTTTTTAAATATTTTAATTTATATTGTTTTATGTGATGGTAAAAGTTGTATTGTTTGTATACTTAAGTATGATATTAACGTTTGGAATGACTAATAGACAAAATGAAGTTGAGTACAATCTCATTTAATCTTTCAAGAATGAATGATTAAGAGTAGTGGAAAAAGTAATATTTTAAGTCTATTCAGTAATTTTGAGCTCAATATAACCTTATATTAAAATAAACACAGCACTATTAAGCTAAGGCTGCCATTCAGATTGATGATTATAATTTAATTAACAGAACCTACATGCAACCCAAAAGATATCTACAGCTACAAGAATAGGATGGAAAGCAAGACAGACAATTTTCAAAACAGTCTAAATGAGAAAAATCTTGTTGTTGACCTACTATCTATTGTAAACTACTTTAATGCCAACCTTTATGGAATTATCTATCCATAATAAAGCATTGTTCCTGTACCATGAGTTAGACAATTACTAAATAATGCATGCACACAATATGTAGAGATTTTATATCTATCTTTTTTTCTTTTATCTTGCCTGTATCAAGTTTGAATCAGAGACCCAGAGATTACTGAGGGTGAGACTGCAAACTTATTCTTTGAATTTTATCAAGCACAGTAATAGATGGCTGCACACCCAAGAAACATAGTAAAAGGACTAGATAATTTCTCACTTGTGCTTTGAGGAAAAATGGTTAGTATTCCCAGTAGACCCCTGATCTATGATATATCCTCACATTCTGTAGAAATGCTTTTTGAGTGGGAAAAATCTCCATAGACTACTCAATAAATTCTCAGTAGTCCTTCCAAAGACAATGCAGAATGCAAGAATCACTTCTGTAGTGCATATAAAATGGAATATTAACTCAAAATAAACTTTATAAATCACTTTCATGCTCATATGTTTTGTGATGAAAGTAATATGGTTTCTCTGTAAACTAATTCTCTGTTATTAGCTTGCTATATGTTGCCAGCATCATCAACTCCATTTCCCATTTTCACACAGGGTTAGGATGCCACATCAACCTAGAGCAAATGTTTACACCCTGAAGTACATACATATTTTTCACTGGCCAGTTTTATAGCAGAACAGTAAATATACTATTCCTTAGTCATGCAAACGCTTTTAACAGAGTGGTCAGCAATGGAATTATTTCCTGACTGAAGTCAACAAAGGCATTTCCTAAATATTTAGAATGAAGAAATAATAGTTTAAAGGGCTAACCACAACTAGTTCTTATCTCAGAAGGCTTATCCAGTTTGAAACTGATCTGTTTTCATGTTGTCCAAATGACTGGGTTAAGTCCACCTATTTTTTGTAATCTTTCTTTCAAAGATCATTCATGACATCTTTCTTTCAGAGATTATTCATGACACAGGGAGTATCAGACAATTATTGGCTGATAATGCCTGATAGGCAAAATTGTAAAACAAAATATGGGAGTGCAAATATAACTGGGTAAAACTTCATGCAGACACTGAGCAGCAAACAGAAATTTACACTCTACATTAGCCAACAGTGTGTCCTTCACTACAATGACAGTAATTTTATGGAGGCTACCACTTTTGCAATAATGCTCTCATATCATCTGCAGATCATAAAATACCTAAGTAATTTAGTAATTGCAATGATGCCCTCAAATCATCTGCAAACCACAAAATACCTAGATAATTTCTTAAATTTTCGGTTTAACAACTCTAGTTAGCGTAGAACAGTGGACACAAATGTGAACAGCTCTCTAACTCAAATCAACATAAGTTCATATTAAAGTCAAGTTGTCCCTGTAACATTCTATTTTACTGCACACTGACTAGGTCCATCTTAGAGTTTCTAATCCATTGTTAAAGTGAAGACATCACACACCTGGATGGAATTAAATGGAGGGTTGTTAGGTGATATGGAGTTTCTAAAGTTCAGAAGTTTGGTGCTGTAGAGTAGTTTGTTTGTTTTTGTTTGTTTATTTATTTCTATATTCGTTATGGCAATGCACTAGTTAGTATTGCTTTGTAGACCCGTGTCCCAGATCAGAACATCAACCTTGACCACTGATTGCTGTCTATGTGGAACTTGCATTCTGCTTACTTTTCTTTACATGTGTTTTCTTTGGGCATTCTTGTATCCACCACCAAGAGTACATCACTTTGGTTGATTAGCTATTCTAGATTATTCACACATTTAGTCATTGCTCTTGCACCCTGAATCAGAACTTAAAATGGTCTCTGATGATTAGTAAATGTATCCAGTGAGCAAATAATTAAATAATTAATCAGATACTGCACAATAAATGCAAAGAATGAGCCCGGGAGTGACAAACTCATGTATTTCCTTAATCTTTTCTGGTCACACTTGAGGGAAAAGCCTGCACTCTTAGTGAATTTGTCTTATTCACAATAGCTAAATAAATAAATAGGGGCACTCCAAATAGCAATTATGACTGTAGCACTGCATGTTAGCCAGATGTTGACTAAAAAGGCCTGTGAGCACATAAATAGAAAAAATGAAGCATGCCATTTATAATATCATAACTCTCAATATTCCATCTTCAACATGTCAAACAAATGGGCAAAATGTGAAATACTTACTAATTACTTTAGTGCTTATTAACTGCTATGCCATACTTTGATTATGATTCTTTATTATTCAGACTGTGGTGGTGGTGCTGCGGTAGCGTTATCACCTCACAGTAAGACGTTGTCCTGTTCGATTCTCAGCTAGAGCGTCTTCTGTGTGGAGATATACGTGAATTGGTGTACCTTTGTTGAAGGTTGTGCGTCAGGGCCATCAACTAGGCACGTAAAAAAAAAAAAATCTACTGCCAATCATTAGCGGACCAGAGTTCCGCTGATGCGACCCCTAACCGGGAAAAGCCGAAAGACACAATAACATTATTCAGAAATATTTACCATGGTTATTTGTGAAAAATATCAATGTATGTTTCTCTAACCCTTTTGTTGTGGAAGAGCGTGGAGAATAGAATTTTTATTTCTCAGAATGATGAATGTTCCTCATAATAAGGCACAGTTAAGAGGTATGATTTAGGTTCCCTTTGGAATAAAATGGTCATTTAACCTTAGGCTTCAGTTTTGGATAACATGGCAAAGATTGCTATACAATTAACTAATGTCAGGTACTAACTTTAATATAAGTATGATCTAATAATGGCTAGCTGTTTGCAACTTGCTCAATTAGCAATAGCAAAATCTGACTTTGTTCTTCTCAGAACATAATCTGGAAAGAGTTACAGGTAATTTACTGAAGGCTGCATAATCTAGACATAGTTTAATGAGATTGGAAGGTATAAAAAGGTTCAGTTTTCTGAATGGGATGATGTGCAGTAGGTAAAGCTCCTTTTGAAAACTTGTCCTATGTTTTATTAGTATCAGTGCTTTGAAGGTGATCTCCTTGGTGTAGTACTCATTTACAATGGTATCGCTTACAATGCCATTAACAGTATTATCACAGCTTTTACTGTAAATCAGCATGGAACTTGTTTCTTCTGTCTTTACCATCACATAACAGAACATGGATGCTTATTTCAGTAATTTTTCTGAAACACACAACGTACAGATGATTTGCCTAGATAGAATACATTAATTGTGTTTCACTGGCAAAAACTGAATGAAACACAGGAATAGCAGTATAATGCATGATGTAGTCATTTTATTCCAAATATCTGTTAGAAATTAATATCTCTGATGTAATCTGATGAGAAAATATATTGATCCTTTTCTTCTTCTTCTTCATGTTGTCGATGAAGGCATTTATGTGACAATATTGTACAGATTATGCAGAGTAACTTGCGGCTTGACGTCAGTATCACAAGCTTTGTCCGCATCATTCCAATTCACATCCCACCTGCAGTAATATGATCTGACAGAAGTATCTCAGCTGACTAATCTGCAACTGAGGTATCTTGGCAGTCATGTCACATTCAGTCACCCCATAACATGCTAAGACACATGGTTCTGAATCACATTACTTATGCATTCTAACAGTCTGTATAACCTTTTTATTAAGATTTATATTTGTAAAACAACAGCTTCTCACTCGGTGTTAATTAAAATGATAATTTAAAAACTTCACA